>NW_024544315.1:0-47991 GCF_018167655.1 Microtus oregoni | reverse complement strand
TTCAGTGATACAAAATATATACTACACCCTGTGAAATGGATGTGAATAATTTGTCAGGGGAATCTGTATATAGGCTGTGACGAAAGTGATAGGCTACACACATTACTGCACAAAATGAAATACTGCAAAAAGCATATCAGTAGTCAAAACCCAACCCCCCAAAGTTCATTATCATATGTGCAATCATTTTTAAACATCAAAAATATGTTTGCAAAATTTGCTTATCAAGATGAGATGGAGAAATCTATCCCATATATTAAAAACAGACAAATATGACATTAATTTGGGAATTTGAAATAAAAAGTAACTCTAAGTCAACAGCTTGATGATATTTGCATCATTACAGATGCACAAATTGTAGTTTCATAGTCTAAACATTTCCCAGTAGCAGGCCTTTTGAGTTCTTTACTTACTCCTTTAATGAAATGAATTAGTGTCATAATTGTGGCATATGGTACATAGTCTGTACCATTTTCAGTATTTTATTTTGGGGAAATGGGATGACTATATCAGAAGATGTGCCCCCTATTAGCAGGAATGTTTTGTTATCTTATTTTATTTAATAATGTGCATCAAAATTCACATCTAAAGTCTAAATGTGATACCGTATGGAAAATTCTTGGCTTAATGTTTGCCATGTCATAATACTTCCACAAGATTAATTTTTAATTATTTATAAATGAAATCATTAAGTTATGTATATTGCAGAACCCATCAGGAAATTACATGAGTCTCTATTTCTATTTGGACAATCTGCTTATGTGAGAGAAATATTCAGCTCATTTATCCTTTGTCAAATGCCTTCTCTGTAAACATTCTAGTCTGCTCTACAAGTATTCTGGCTTAGAAGAACACTTGTTTCTTTTACTATGCACATGATAGATGTTTAATTATTATTTGTTTACTACATTAGGAAGAAATGACGAAAATATTCCTTGTTAACTGAAGGGTAACTTCAGTCTTTACCCTGCCACACACAAATTGTAGAAAAAAAATGACTATCAGTCAAATGAATATAATTTGGGGTATTCAGGTAATTATGTTGATTTCTTAATTGGGTTACCAATCCCCAGAAGCTGAATTTGGACCTAATCAACACATCCTTTCAATCCTTAATTTCCACATTAATCTTCCTGAAAATTTGTTCTTATATCCTTCTAGAGCCTTTATCTCCCTAATTAGGACAATAAATCTGATATTCACAGCAGCAAGGTGCAGAAATGATATTATTTGGTTTAGAAACAATATATATACACAGATTTATACATATATATGTACACACACATATTTATTTCCCTGATTCCTCATAAAAGGGATCATGGGTGTTAAAATACAGTACTATGACCTATAAAATTAACCTAGGAATTCAGTTATTCCCCATTTTCCCAAAGAGAAAATATACTGCTTGCACGGCCAAGGAAAGTTTGAAGGACAAATGTGGATACATAAAACTTTCGGACCTTATGTCAACAAAACAAAAATGCTTTTATGACATGATAAGAAATTTCAAGCTATTTTTACATGTGATAAATTGTAGCTAAAAATATTAGAAATGAAGAGGGTTTTTCTGTTTATGAAATAACTGTAGTCATTCTTTTTTAAATAGTTGAGATGCCATTTTCTTCTTTGTTTTAAAAATATGTTTACATTATCTAATATCTTACTTTAGAACACACCATCTCTATTTCCACTTACAGGATTTGAGATAAAGGACCTTGATTATTTATATTATTCATTAAAATTTTATCCTATGCTATACTTATTTGCTTGCTAGTAAGAAAACTGCTGTTTTTATTTCCCCCTTGTTGTTTATATGCGATTTGTCAATTTAATAACATGACTCTGTAATATTTTATGCATGTATATGTATACGTCTGAACTATAAAACTCTCATTGACAATAACATCCAACAAATATCAAAAATCCAAAATCCTGTTTCAAGAAGTACCTTAGTCAATGTGTTCCTTCAATTTGTCCATTAATATCTTTAGGTGATCTCATAGATCTACAACTACCAGGTATATCTCCACCAAACATCATTCAAAGCAATCAGCTGAGAATATTTTTTTTAAATTAAGAAATGTTATAATATAATTAAAGAGACTTTTTAAAGACATTCTCTCATATAAGAAGAGATATCTTTCATTACTATAGCTTTAAGTTACTTGAGGTAGAACAGTTGTCTATTCATACACTTATTCATATTTCATTCATTTGCTCACTGAGTCTTTATTATATTCAAATGAACTCTACAATGTATATCTGTAATATAAATGGACTTATACATACAAGTAATTTCAAAAAATAAACATTCAGTGATTATATTTAGGAAGGAATAAGAGAATGAATAAAAGAAACATACTGCAGCGAAAGCAAATTTAGGAGCATGAAAGCACTGGTGCCTATAATAGAGAAGGGATAGCAGTCATGAGGAGATGCTTTATATGGGAGTAGATAATTAGTTCCATTTGGAACATGTAATTTGGAGAATGATGGGGAGGGACACATAATGGGAGATGTTCTGTAGGTGTAATGATATTAAGAGGGAAAAATTCAATTATAACTCCGCCAAATTATATCAGCTGTGTCCAAACCATATTGATTGCTTGGGTGCATAGCTGATGTGCAGTGTAATGGACAAGCATGTGCCTAACCTCTCTTTCAACTATAATTTATTTGTTTGCTTTGGTGAAAAATATGAAGGATGACATAGCAGAATCAGGCTGTACATGAGTTCTCGCTCATATTTGTCTCACTGTTCTTGTGGCTCTCATTCTACAAATTGATGAGACTGTTTCATGTGCAAGTGATTTATTATGGTAACTACAGATATTAAAATACATCATAGACATGAAAGCAGTTGGAAGTGATGAACCAGTCTGCCCCCATCTTAGATTTAAAAGCTGTATTATATCAAGAACAAACTATGGTCATTCCCATTTATGATCAAACCTCTGTTTCTGAAGGATTAGACTATGCCCCACCTGTAATCTTAAATACAAATAGATCTGTACTCCTGTTCCAGGAAATGGCGACCATTTCTCGGTTTCAAAAAGTTATTATAACAACACTACCTTTGTTTCAAAAGGTTGTTCTTTCTCTTTTTATGTGTACCTTGTTATGATCACTTTACAATCATGTCTTTGTTACAGCAGGCCATTATGGCTAACTTCTTTTCCTCCAGTAACACCAATTTTTTTGACCACCAAATTCTTCATTTAGAAATTACCTACACCTAAACAACAACAACAAAAAAAAAAACAAAAACAAACCAAAATATCCCTGTCTTCTTTGTCCAGTGTTGATCTATTGAACACTGCTTCTAGTGTAAGACAGTCCATGTACCCGAATAAAAATGTTTGCTTTAATTAATTGCTTGCTTGAATTAATTTGGTCATGATGATTTGGGTCAGTGGTCTTTCTCTTTGCAACTTTGTGATTAATAGAAGATTGAAAATTGTTGAAAAAAATGGATGATTCTGTGATGTTACAACTTTCAAAAACATGAACTTCTGCTAAATCCCTGAGTAAAAAAGAGCCTTGAGTACATATGTAGCTAAGATAATAGAAAAATTAGATTCCTGGGGATTGATTTTTTAAATACTCACATAATTCAATCATAAGCTACTTTTCTGGCCCGAATTTTGGAATTTTCCCTTAAGCATTGAACATTTCAGAAATATAAAACTGCCCTAGTATTTATCAAGTCATCTTTCAGCTGCATCCCTTTAAACTTTAGCACATACTAATCCCTTTCAACTGCAATGTAAACCCTACTCTTCACTACCATCAACCCTATTGTTAATCATTGAAACATTACCCACTTACTTCCTACTATACGGAAAGCTGTTCCTTTCCTTAAATGACAGACTTTCCAGTTTAGATCAGTAAGCACAATCCAATTTGTAAAGGTTACTTACTACTGCAAGTAGGATATTCAATGTTTTATACTGCATACTATACTAGATTATGAGCTCATGAAATGTTTTATCTGTTTTATCATTTTCCTATCTCCACACCTAATTCAAACACAGGCATACAATAGGTGACTAATAGAAGTTTCTTAAGTGAATGGTTAAACCATCAGTTTTGAGGACAATGTAATACTAAACTTTAATAATTATCTATGATGATATAAATATGATGTGTGAAGAAAGCAAATGGAGGGACTGAAGAGATGGCTCAAAGGTTATTGGCAATTATTGGTCTTGCAGAGAAGCAAGGTTTACTTCCCTGCACTCACATAGCAGTTCAAACCCTCAGTAAGTCTAGTTCCAAGGTGTCTGCTTATCCTCTTTTTGTCTCCTTGGACAATTGGCGTGAGAAGAGCACACTTTATTAAATTCAAGCATATACTCATACACATAAAATACAAATAATTCTCTTTAAAAATGCTAATGGAATCCTAACAAGGATATCATCCTAAATTTATTATAGTCAGACATGTAGTCAAATGAACTGTTTTCTACTTGCTGTGGGGATAATGCATGTTTTTTATTATTTATTGTATAATACTCATTATATATTATATAAGCAACATATACACACATTGCAATATGCATATTGTAAAGATACTTTAAATTTAGTATAAATAGATAAAGAAATTGTATTATTTTAAGATGTTTAATCCATTCCCAAGCAAGAGGAGTAGGAAAATATTATCATTATAATTATATTCTCACTTCTCAAGCAATAGATTGAAACAACTGTGATTTAAGTATATATGTATGTGTCTGTATATTTACATAGGCATATTCTTATATGCTAATATATTAAAATATTTCACTCTAATTTAATGAAAAATAGACTACATATTATTAAACGTGTAAGTACTCAAATGTGAATAAGTAGCAACCAATTGCTATAATATGGACCAATTGGCCAATTGAGAAGTTATATATTTGCTCACATATCAATTTCTCTTCCATCGTAAAGATGTGGTTCATATTAAAATTTGACACTAAGATGCCTGCAATATCAATGCAAATAGAATTCATAAGGTGAATGGTTCCAGTGGTTGCTGTTACAAATTTGATTGTAACTATTGGGTTCAATTCAAAAGTCTATTTAGGCTCAGTCATTAGTAGTGCAGAAATGAATGTCTGGTGGTATATGGCTTTAATTCCTGCACTCAGTGGATAGAGGCAACCAGATCTCTGTGAGTTGAAGGCAATTCTGGTTTACATAGACAGTTTCATGCCAGACAGGTTTGAGGTACACTTTGGGACCCTGTCTCAAACAAAACAAAACAAAACAAACAAAAAAGGTTTCAAATTTCTAGACCACCCAGTTTCTTAGAAAGAAAGGAACTTCCTATTTTTTCTAGCTTATCTGATATTTCAAGTATCTTATTGCGATAGCTCAAACAGAATGTTTAAAGGAAATTCAGTTAGAATAAGGAATTATATTTTCTAAGGCATGATCTCCAATTTAGATCTATTTAATACTCAGATACTACTGATGACAACTGATTTGAAACACACAAATATACAGGCTTGTGTTTGAAAAAAAAATGAGAACTTATCTCTTAAAAGGAATGATGCTAAAAGGGTCGTAATATTCCAGTTTCAGAAAACAATCTTAACTCATCAACATTTCCATCCTGTGTGGTTAAAAAAATACGGGATATACAACTAGTTTCTATATTGGAACCCAAGGTATTTTAACTACAGGAGGAAATAAGGAGGAAAAGACAAAATATTTGTATAATGTTACAGGAATCAAAACAGTGAGCTGTGGGCACACATTGAGAGCAATAGTAAAATAAATGGTTGAATCTAAAGAAAAGAAACTTTGAAAACCACTTTACATTATGTAGAATTTGGATGCTGGAATCTTCCAGTTCTGGAACTGAGGAGAAAAACAACTGGTGAACTGAGAAAGAAAGTATCTTTTAAAATGCAAAACGCCAAGCAAAGTGATTTCCTGACAGTTGAAATAGGGGATTCCCAACCCTTTAATTTATCAAGAGAACCAAGTTGACATCAAAGGAAGGGAGAGAGAGTGGGAGAGTGGAACAAGCAACTGTGATCCTTCCGGATGCAACCTCTCAGCACTCTAACCCATTTCCAGTACTTAAAAATGAATTTTATCCAAACAGACGAGTAAAGTTTCCATGAAGGGCAACATGCCCATCTCTTCCATTTAATTGGAGATAATTGTGTTGAAATGAAAATGTGTTTTAAAGAAAGAAAAAATGACTGGTTATAGACACTTCCACATCCTTATAAAAATATTTACTTAAATGTATAGATGCAAAAATAAAGGGGTTCATGGATGCATAGCAAACATTCTCTTGAAAGAATTATGGGGATCATAATGACAGGGAAGCAGTAGTATGGAATAGGGTTACCAAGAAAATGTATGCTAACTTTGCCTTTACCTCCCACCCCCTTTTCTCAGAGGTTTAGAATCCTCAAAAGGTTCACAGGTGGAGCTGGGTGATTAGATGTTAGAAAACTGTGCTTTATTTATTTTTGGCATATTGTAGTGAACTGAATTTAAATGAACTGCAGGAAACTCGGGGCAACATCCAAAATCAATGACTAAGGAACTGGGAGATCTTAATC
This sequence comes from Microtus oregoni, assembly GCF_018167655.1. NCBI lineage: Eukaryota > Metazoa > Chordata > Mammalia > Rodentia > Cricetidae > Microtus > Microtus oregoni. The sequence goes on along the minus strand of NW_024544315.1, from coordinate 41,422 downwards.
TGTGTAAAACTTAAGAACAAAATATGCAATTTAGGGCTGTGCTAATTAAAGGAAAGAGATAACACTAAAAATAACTGAATGGTGCTAACTTCAGCAGGCAGCAGAAGAGGTCTGCCACAAATGGATCTTTTCAGGAGGGGTGGTCTGTGTGTGTGTGTGTGTTTGTGTGTGTGTGTGTGTGTGTGTGTGTGTGTATGCATGAGAGAGGGGGAGAGAGACAGAGACAGAGAAAGAGAGACTGGAAAGGCAGAGAGAGATTGGTGAGGCAGAGGGAGAGAGAGACTTAATTACACAAAGGAGGAACTGAAGAAAAGAGATTAAAGAAGTGCTTCAGAATGGGGAACCATTTGAGAGGCAGTGATGAGGATCTTATCCTGATAATTGAAGCAGCTTAAATGAGGCATGTTGCCAGAAAACCCACTACAGGGTAAATACCTCTCTGGTGTCAAGGAGATAGATGCACATCAAGTTAGGGAGGAGAACAGCAGTGGGGCATATCACCAGAACAAAGAGGGGTGAGTCAGGATTTGGGTGCTGATATAAATAGCTTTAGGTGTACTCTTACTCAGCATGCTTTCTTTGTCCTGTGGTGGTTTGTAAGAAAATGACCCTTATAGGGAGTGACACTATTAGGAAGTATGGCCTGTTGGAAGAAATGTGGGGGTGGGCTTTGAGGTCTCATACATGCTTAAATTATGCACAGTGACATAGTTAATTCTGAGGACTGCAGATCAATATGTAGCACTCTTAGCTCCTTCTCCAGCACCATGTTGGCCTGCATGCCATCATTTCCCACCATGACAATAATGGACTAAACCTCTGAACTGTAAGCTATCCCCAATTAAATGTTTTCAGTTATAAAAGCTGCCGTGGTCACGGTGTATCTTCACGATAATAGAAGCCTAAGACACCTGCCTTACTTTGATTCATTTCGCCTTATTTCTCTGGGTGGAATGTACTTGAGACTGATTCTGTCACTATTGAAAGACAGATGAATAATTACATCCACTTTAAAATGCAGATGCAGTGTAAGCTTCATCTTACACTCTGTGTAGCATTCAGCGCCATTACCTGGTTGGTAGTTTGTCAAATTGACACAAGTTATGATATTTGGGAAGAGGGAACCGCAACTGAGAAAATATCTCCATCAGAGTGGATTACAAGCAAGTCTGTGAGGTCATTCTCTTGATTTATGATTGCAGTGAGAAGATCCAAACCACTGTGGGTGGTGTCATTTTAGGAAGTTGGTCTTGGGTTTTATAAGAAAGCGGGCTGAGCAAGCCATGAGAATCAACTGAGCACAAAGTATTTCTCTATGATTCCTGCTTCTGCTCCTGCTTGAGTTCCTGTCCTGACATCTCTCAGTGATGGATTAGGCACCCCTGAAGTTGTAATATAAAACCAACCATTTCCTCTTCAAGTTGGTGTTTGTCTATTTTATCTCACTATAGAAAAACAAAGTAGGACAGGCATCATAAATCTTACTAGCGAATTAAGGAATAGTGGAAGCTATTAGGACACTGATAAGCTCACAGATTTAGTAAAACCAATGCATCCTTTATAACACATTATAAATACAATTTAAATAGATTAACAAGTTTCAGAAAAGCAGTACTCAACACTGAGCTTCCAAGATGCATTTAATAAGGTTAGAGAAACCATGCTCTACTATGACTCAAGTCCTGTGCTTGTTTCTGGTTTTTCTTTTTTCTTTTTTTAACAACTAAACTTCAATCATTCTATTCCTTTTCCTGATGTAATATTTTATGGTTAAAATAATGAATGCAACATATAAATTACATACCTGAAATAATTATACTACTATCACAATAAAAATATTTACCGAGAACTCAATATTAGCAAGAAATTTATCTTAGTCATTTATTTGTCTCTTTCACTTTGCTGCATATCGCCTCAATTGAGTGCTCCTTTTCCCACAGAATCTGGGGATTGTAATGACTTCCTATTTGTCACATCTTCTATTATAGCCATCCTCTGTGGCGGTTTCAATTGGTTTGGCACCCATAGATTTATGTGTATGAATGCTTGACCCATAGGGAGCGGCACTATGTGAAGGTGTTGCTTTGTTGGATTTTTTTTTGTGTGTTGTGGCATTCTTGAAGGAATTATGTCACTGTGGAGGCAGATTGCTTCTTGTTGCCTGCAGATCAAGAAGTAGAACCCTCAGCTTCTTCTCCAGCACATGTCTGCCTGCATGCCACCATGTTTCGTCATGACGATAAAGACTAAAATTTTGAAACTGTGAGCCAGCCTCAATTAAATATTTTATTGTACAAGAATTTCCATGGTCGTGGTGTCTCTTCACAGCAATAGAAACCCTAGCTAAAACAATTCCTATGTATGGATCAAGCATTCAAAAATATGAGTCTATTGGGGCCATACCTATTCAAACCACCACCCTATCATTTCTGTGGCTTTGTTGATATTTATTTTGTATAGCCTGTTTATTTTTACTTCAAATGATATTTTCCTTTGGTTCTTTTATACTTTCTTTTTCAGTGATGCCATTGATGTGAAATCTACAAGCTACAACAAATGGGCCAGATCATATGTTTGTTAAACAACATATTTTTAGACTCAAATGCAGCTAGCTCACTCATGGTGATCTATGTTATTAGTTATGGATGGTTTGGTACCAAAATTAGTATACTTAAATGAGCTTGATTGAGTTTGGAAGGAGTGTAATACAGAGAGGAAAGGAGCAAAGAGAGCTAAGTAACACTAAAGATTTTTGTTAAAGGCATAGGGAAATAATATCTCATGGTTTTTCTTAAAACATAGTGTGTGTGTGTGTGTGTGTGTGTGTGTGTGTGTGTGTGTGTGTGTAGTTTGAGTTATGTGATACAAGTTCATAATGATCCCCCTCCAGGAACCAGAGACTAACAATAACTCCAACGCTAAGCAAGGTAAACCTTTTGAGTTGTAGATTAGAAACCCTCTAAGCAATATAAACTATTGCTTTTGTTCTTGTTGGTCTCACATAACTTAAAGATAAGACACTGTTGCTGAAGACATGTAGATAGAGACACAGAACTTGGAGGACTCTAGCAGGTACTGCTTAGAAGCCGCCTCTTGAGGGCAAACTCTCATAGTATCAGAAGAAACTGGGCAAGGTACTAAGGGAGAAAAGTAGTGTAAAGCTTGTGAATCACAACAGTTGCTAGCCTAATAATGCATTCCTAATTGTGTAAATGTGGCATATACATATATATATATATATATTAAGCTACATTCAATAGGGAAGAATTCATGCATGGTACTGTAAATATAGCCAACTACCAATGGTTTGACAGAACATGGATCCTAGAGAACAATCTAGTACTGCCATTTTCAAAATCTAAGTCAATACAACATTTAACTATAGTTCAGAGACCTCATCAAGGAAACTTCTTTTTGTAGCAGATGGAGAAGTTACCACAGAGACTCAAACCTGGTCAAAATGTAAAGGATAAGTGACCCTATTGTGTCCAACTCCATTTAGCCTAACTACAACACAACCCCTATATATCTTAAGGCTCAGGGAGGTCATTCAAGAAAGAAAGGAAAGATTTTAAGAGCCAGAGGATCAGAATGTGTGCTGTTAAATAATGTCTTTAGGCATGATCGGGGAGTTCCACCCACTATTGTAGCCTAGACAAGATCTGCATAAAGACCACACCACTTCGCATGCTTACCTCAAAGAGATGATTCAAGAGTGAGATCATCTTTGTAAACACAAGCATTAGTCTGTCCACACTGGGACTGGTCATAGCTGCCTAGAGCAATAAGGAGCCCAGGTTCCTTAGAGGAACACAAAGCTTAACCTTCTGCAAAAGCTCTCAGGGTGGCAAGGCTAGGAAGCTCAGAATTTTGAACTTCTCCCCTCCTGAAAACAATGTCTCTGAGTCTCAATTAGCTATGCTTTGCTTCCAGGGCAAACCAATGTTAAATTGGTACTGCTCAGACCAACAAGAAATGAAGATGAAGTCAGAGCCTGATTCCCATGCAAGAGCATGTTCATGCATATGAGTTCTGTGTGCATTCATGGGTATGTACTTAGAGCAGTGTGGCAGTGGTGTTGAGGGACACTTTTTTTGGGTGAACAACATTAGGTACCTATCTCTCAGATAATGAAAATTCATTGTAGCTTGAAAAACTTGGTCCCCTTACCCTGGCACGAAGGATTCCAAATAAATCAATTTCCTAATTTAGTTTTATAATGTGTTTTTGATGAACTTTAAATTTATAGATACTCATTAAAACAGTAAAGAACTATGTAGCATACCGAAGGAAAATCAATATCATTGCTTCCTAGATCACCAGAGTTAATTGTGCTAGGTCTTTTAACTTTTCACCTTTGAAATTCCTCATTTAAAATAAAAATGAATGGATCACTATCTCCTCTACTTCTTTATACGTCCTGTCCATCATAAGTGAACTGCTAGTTTAGGAATCATTAGACATAAATAATCAGTGGGGTGTGGAGGCAGGTAGTAATAGTAATCAAGAGGAAGTAGCAAGATTAAATCACTTTATTACGTCCTTGAAAAATTTACGAATTTTTAGCATATACAGTCTATTTAAGATTGTGAAAAAGATCTCTCTAGGGACTACAGGTGATTTCACACATTTATATGAATTCTTTAATCGCATATCACCAATGAGCATAGCACAGTTTTCTATTATTAGCTATTTTGTTATCATGTACTCATTGTATAGAATAGTGAATTTCATAAAGAGATATTGTCACACATGTATTAATTACCTTTCTGGTTTCTGGGATATAGATAAAATGACGTAGCAAAAGGAAGAAAAAAGAGAAAAATATTATTTGGGCTCCTAATCTGATGTCACAATCTGTTATACCAGGAATATCTTGGTGGCAAAAACTCATGATGACTGATCACGTTGCATCCATAGTCAGGAAACAGCTATGAATGGTGATACTCAGCATACTTTCTGTTATTCAGCGCAGGATGTCAGCACACAGAATAGTACTGCCCAAAGATAAGGTGGGTCTTCCTTTCTCGATGAACCTAATCTAGATAATCTTTTACAGGCATACCCATAAGCCAACCAAATACTGACGGTGCCTCTCAGGTATACCCAGAGGCTTGTCTCCTAGGAATTCTAGACCCTGTGGAGGTGATAATCAATATTAATCATCACAACATGTAGATAGTACACTTTAATACATATTCATCCTCCCATTACCCTCTATAATCATCCTCCCGTTACCCTTATGATCCCTTTATTATGCTTCAGATATCTCAAAGAGCACCCCCTTCTACTTTCCTATCTTTAAAAAGAGAAACTCCAAAATCTGAGTGTGATACTGTCTTTCTGCCTGGCTAAGTTTGCTTAGAATCATGATCTACCAATTTAACTTCAACTCTCCTTGCCAAGAAAGGATATATTTTCCTATCTGGAATATATAAGTACAGTTTATTAAATAAATCATTAACAGAGATGTGGTCAGCATTATGAAAATCCAGAGAAGATTATGAGAAATACAGAGCTCACTTAGCCCTAAGGATCAGGGGAAAGGAGGTTCATTTACCAAAACTAGAAAACCAAAAGAAAGACCAGAGAGAGCAAGAAAAAAAATGTGGTCTTTGCAAAGGGACAGTGGCAATCAGTGGGGTCTTACAAAAAGGAAGGAAATAAATACTATCATTTCTTTTCCTCTCAGCACCTGTTCCCTTCTCTCTCAATTGGAATTCCTAAGCTAAGACACAAAGCAAGGTGGAAAAGAATGGAGAGGAGATCTGATAATACAGAAGGAGATAGTTTAAGAGTAAACACTTGCCTTTCGTGTTAGCTAGTATGTTGCTTGTTGCCTCTTTAGTAAAATAAATCTATTGATATCTATTAATAATACTACCAAGGAGTTAGTAAATTTCTCCATGAGTCCTGATACCTTGAGCAAGCTAGTAGATGGTTGGTAGATGGATGGATAGACAGATGGATGTATTGACAGATTGTTAGTAGGTGGAAGAAGTCAGCCAACTTTCTATATTATCATAAATACATACTTGAACATGAAGTCTCTCTTTATCTTTGTACTATGGGGGGGGGCAAGGGCCAACACTGAAGCAGTAGATTTCATATTGACATTGGTAGCAAACAGTTATAGTTCAAGTCTTTATAATTTGAATAGGGGTATTATAATAGTTATTTAAAATGAAAAACAGGGAAAGAAATGGAACTGTTTGCTTTACTGCATCTCCATAATTCCTTTCCTTTTCTGTGACCATAACCACGAATGCATAATAGAGTCATTAAGCAGACTTTTAAATTGAGATACTGGGACCACAGGCCACTTAAGTCAGAACTCCTGAAAACAGGACCCGGGGGAGGGGGGACTATTTGTCAAAGTTCCAAAGCACAGCCAAGTTTGAGAACTACTGATTTGCTCTCCCTGAGATCTATCCCTACAAAGTCCACAAATTTTCTAGTCCCCCTAGTAATTAACATTTAAAGGAAGCTAAATGCCACCTTGCTGATAATGTTATATGTGATACAGATTGCAGAAATTCTTTGGTTTGAAGTCTGGGGAAAATTTACATATAAAGGAATAAAAAAACACCCAGCTTGTAAAATAACCTGTGTTAGTTGAGATTATTTGAATGCTTTCCTTTACTGCCTCCTTATCAGAATTCAAAGGGGCATGGAGCTTTTAGAACAGCCCTAGTGAGGAACACTTTATACTCTGTCACTGAAAAATGAAAGTGTTCATTTCCTCTCAGACAAGTCAGTAACAAACAACTATTTTCTAGCAACTGGACCATATCCATCTATTCATTTCCTGTGCCTCATTGAACATCATTAGGAACATAGCGGGTTTTTAGTTACTCCCAATCCTAGTTACTGTAGAATTAGTCAATTACACGACAATTAAAAAACAGCAAGGAGGGTTTTCTTTTAAGCAATACTCAAAGCTTTCAAAAATTGGTAGACTATTTATTTATTTATTCATTTATTTATTTATTTTGATTTTCATTCATGATCACAATGTAGCTCCAAAGCAGATCATAGGCCAGGAAATAAATACTTTCTAGGGTACTTTTTTGCTTAAGTAATTATTTTCTTCTTATAGTAATAGATGATTTTGCAAAATTGAATCTTACCAAAATAAGAGAATATCATATTACTCCTATAAAAATATTAAGTGTTAACACTTAAAACATTGCAATAAAAATGAAATGGTTATTACAGAGCAGAGAAAGGGGTGTGGTTATTGGTGGTTTTTATATCTATCATAATGTCTATAATAAGCATATGGTAATTTAATATAATAATCTATTAGCCATCGTGCTTCTGAGTTGGGGAATACTCTGACCCGATATAAATATTTTTCTTCACTTGTTTTGATGATATATTCACCAAATAACTTGATAAAAATAATTTCAATATCCACTGAGGAAGTCAAACATCTCTCTCACAAGCACACGTGTGTGTTGGGGGGGGGGGGGCACGTGTAGAAGAGGTAGGTATAACTTGCTATTCTGAAGAACAAAATTTCTAACCAATAGAAAACCTTCATATACTGTGATTTTTAAATGAAGATAGATGAATATAAACTCTTTGCCTGCATTCCGGCTGTATATATTGACAAAGCTAAAACATTAACTAGGGGAGAGGACCGCCCTGCACGTATTCTTACTCCTATTGATTCTAAAGCATTTAGGCCTAAGACCTGAAAAGCTTTTCTTTCTTCTTTTGTTTTTACTGATCAGATTTCACATATAGAATTAGACATGTCCAACAGACCAGCTTTATCAGCATGAGTCATGTCCCACCACACAACTTTCTGAGTTCAAAAAAATCACATCCTCATTTCAATACTACAGTATCCAAGTTGTGCAAAATTTAAGTAGTTTCATTGCTGAATTTGAGCTTCATATGTAAAGTCATATGAGGCAATGGGACATGTAAAGGAGCAATACATACGATACGATTCCATATATATATGGAAGATATAGATATCAATATTTGTAATCCATTCCTATTTCAGCACATAACTCTATTGGAATCACCAGAGACTCCATACAAGCCAAAAGTGTGTATAACATAGACAACTGTGAAAAGACATGCTTTCCACGAGAACCAAAGCTTTATTTCTGATAAAAAAAAAGAGAGAGAGAGAGAGACAGCAGCTTCGCCAAGACAGTGCATAGCCTACTCAGTGTCAATAGGAAGAGAACAAATCTAGTCTCTCATCTTTCTTTGTTACATTCTCATTACTAGACCAAGAGTGGTATTGATCTGTGGAAAGATGCACTTGCTGAGGGCTTCTACAAGTTCAGAAATGGAGTTCAAGTTCTGAGACCTAGATGATCACAGAATAGGTTCAGTTCAATTCCTGTTCTCTGAGTTTGAAAAATGGAAAAACTTCCAGGATGATGGCAGGACTATCAGTTCATTTCCTTCTAAACATTTCTATCTTTGATTACTTTGTTTGGCTGTAAAATGTGTATAATAGTAGCTGTAAGGTCTTTGACATTTAGAATCCACTATGAACATGCTGAGAATTCTAACACAAGATGTATATGAAGCGAGGGTCATCAAAGGTAAGTCAAGCCACTCATGCCTGGCTTAAGATATTAACTTGAGTATTTTATTGAAAAAAAAATTCAAACACATTTCTCTGCTTCGTTTTCAACCTCAATCATCATTGTCATTCAAATTTCATATGGTAGAAAGGTAAAACTCATTTTCATTTACAAAAATAGCTAAGCATTATGATTTGAATAGCTACTCTCAGTGTGTCTGAGTTCTTTAGCTATCAATTGAAAACCAAGACACGGCCTACTGAAGATTCATATCTTATTTGCTACACATGCCTAGGTCGATAGGAAATTAAGAACATTAGTCACAAAGCCCTCTTTTCCCCTTAAGATATTCTCTGTTCACTTTTTTTTGATGGATAGGATTTATCACTTCTGCTTAGACAATGGCATGTCCAGCTTCCTTTTACTCTCCTTTTCCCTGCAAATAAAAATTAAATAGCGAATTACTGCATTTTATCTGTCTATGGATAACATAGGATTCAGAATTAGCTTCTGCTTTCCTAAGCCCTTACTAGAATTCCAGAAGACCATCTCAATTTTTATTTTCTTGGCCACACATATGTTTTCTTTAAGTGAAAGAACCCACAGTTATCCCTGCCAAATTGTAAAGTTTCTTTTGTGTACATTTATAATTGTGAGTGTTTGTGGGTTTTTTTTTTGCCCCAATTGTGGTTCTCTTCAGTTACTAGACATCAATACCACCCATCTTGCTGCCATTTGATTAAGCAATATCTTTAAGAAAAAATTTAAAATATCTTTCCTTTTCAAACACTCTCTATCTGCTTTATCCTATAAAATCTCAGCTTTGCCTTTTTCTATGGTGAAATTGATCTTTTATTAGTTTCTCCCATGTACATGTAAGCATTTTGCTAAAATAAATGAAATATTTTTGAGTAGCTATTTATACTATATTGGCCTTTCACCTGTGTCGGTAGCAGCAATATACTTGATATCTAAATTTACTCTTGCTTTCCTTTTGCATTCTGTCATTCCAATATTTCTTTCAACTGGAATTTAGTGTTCCAAGTTGCTTGTTCCCCTTACTTTTTTTCTGTACCAAAGACCTCCAGAAAACAAACGAAGCAAAACAAAAATCTCAAATCTATCAAAAGATTCTCATGAAGGGAATATAAGTAAAGCACAGGGTATATAAGTTTATATAAAATATAAAGTAAATGAATAAAGAAAAACATTAATGAAGTTTGATCCTTCGCAGAGAAGTTTCTCATTTTTTCTACCAGTCAGATTGAACTGCCTTCTACTACATTTGGAGGGGCTATGTGTTCACATGGGGGGGGTATAAACAGATCTTTACATTAGGAAGAGATTTAAGAAATGACTGAAAACTCAAGAAATTTATTAATTTTTATATTGTTATTTGAAGTTAAGACATCAGTGGAACATAAGAAAAGAGAATGCATTTGAATATTAAACCAGAACACTCTCCTTTAATGTAGCAGAGGTACCTTGTGGGTGAACAAATATGAAATTAAATGTAAATCCAACATCATAGTTGGTTCTACAGTAAAATATACTTATAATTTTATAATAATATACATGGTCTTTATGTTTTCACATTTTAGAAATAATCTTTGACAAAATATTAGAAACCTAATTATATATAGAGAACAAAGAAAAATATGTCCGCATAAAATTAAAAATAGAATTTATAGAATTTTGGAGAAGAAAGTTGATAGGAGAAATTAAGATACATGGAAACCCATTAAAATCCCCATTTCTGCACATAAAGGTTTAGGAGCTACTGTTCACACTTTGTAGAAAAAGCATGATTTAATTTTATTCTTTCTATAGGTGTTCTCCATGAGACTTAGAGTACAGTTAAGGCATTTCTTTACAAACTTATTATTGCATTTTACTGAAATGGCTTTACTTTTCCACTAAACTTCAAAAAAAATTGCATTGAAAATAAAAAAAAATTAGTCAATGGGGGAAATACACATGAGGGATACCTTAATAATTTTTCTCTGTTGGACATGGCAAAGGCCTTTGCCATCACGTGCATTGTAGAAATAGCATTAATAGAAAGGACAGATATAAGAGCAAGGAAAGAGATGTCTTGATTGAGGGAGCCATTTTGGGGTTAGCAAGAAACCTGGCTCTAGAAAAATTCTCAGGAATCCACAAGGATGACCCCAGCTAACACCTTAAGCAATAGAGAAGGAGCCTGAACAGGCCTTACCCTGTAGTCAGACTGATTATTATCTTAAATATCACCATAGAACCTTCATCTAAAACAGACGGAAACAGAGACAGAGACCCACATCGGAGCACTGGACTGAGCTACTAAGGTCCAGTTGAAGAGTGAAAGGAAGGAGAGTATGAGCAAGGAAGTCAAGGCCATGAGGGGTTCACTCACTGAGACAGTGTGCCTGAGATAATGAAAGCTCACCAACTCCAACTGGACTGGGAATCAACAAGCATGGAATCAAACTACTCCCTCTGAATGTAACTGACAGTTGGGGCAGACTGAGGGACCAATGACAATGGCACTGGGATTTGTCTCTACTGCATGTACTGGCCTTTTGGGATCCTATTCTCTTTGGATATATAACTTGATCAACCTGGATGTAGTGGGGAGGGCCTTGGACTTCCCACAGAGCAGGGTGCCTTGCCCTCTCTTAAAATTGGAGGGGGATTAGCGAAAGGTTGTGTGGAGGGAGTGGGAGGGAAGTAAGAGGAAAGGAGGAAGTGGGAATTTGGATTGGTATTTTTTAAAGTAATAAAATAATAATAATAATAATAATAATAATAATAATAAAAGAAATAGCATTAATATTACTCTTTGAGTTTTTTGAAATTGCTTACACTGGAACATTATATAAAGCTAAATTTTAATATCTTGTGTTATGTGAAGTTGGATTTTTACTTTTTAATATAATTATCAAAACTATTTTTTTCAAAATGCAACTTAACTCTCTCATTTCAGATACTGCTTTTAAGTTCTACTTTGGTATACTCTCCCCTTCCACAGATCTGTCTGATTGTGATATAAGTTACATTGACAAAGGGTTATTTGTTGTTTATCCTTAGAGAGTTTACTCTAACGACAATAAGGGTTCCATGTCTCAGAATAGAACATGTGTATTTTAAATGTCCTCCAAAAATTCTTCTGGCTCAGTATGGCTCCCTGGCTCTGTAACAGTAATAATGAACAGCAAAGAACTAAGAATGTAAACATTTTACAGCTTGAAACAAACCATTGCCAAGAGAGTTTACTATTGTTTATCCTATAGCATAAAAATGCACAGCTATAATAGCTCATTCTCCTCAGGAAAAAAAAAGGAAATGTGTATTATCTGGGTAGAAGCATTGCACATTTAGAATCTAATGGACAAAAGACCATAAGTCTGCCTGTCATAACTATACAAGGAGAAAGGACAAGTTATTCAATATTTCTTAAACACTACCATCTATACTGCTATCAGGTTAACTTCAGATTAATATCTCTCACAACTATATGCCCTCTAGTTAATTTTTATGTTTGATTATACCATAGGTTATAGAAGAACATACATACCCAAGTAAAATTTCCTTCCAAAATTTAGGTATCTAAAAATATACTTAAATATCTTTTTTGTTTATTCATTGACTTTCCTGCTAAGTTAGTTCACAGAAATTTCTGATTTTGAACATCTCTGGATAATGAGAGCTTTGCTTTCTAACCAGGTACTTAAAGAGTGATAGGCTGGAGCAGTGGTTATATTTTATTAGTATCATTATTTCTGTCACTTTTAATATGAGGTTTGCAAGAATAAGTTATATTGTTGTCACAGGTGATCTTTCTTAATATCAATTGGATAATAGTATTGGTTTTGGACATGCATTCTGTAAGACTTTTTATAATATTTGGCATATTTTTGCATTTGGACTACAAAGGATGGCATTTTTAAGAGTACTATGTTTGAGCACTCTACTTTTTTTTCTGATGTTAATAGACTTCTTTTTAGGTTTAAATAGACTATTTGCCATATTTTTAACTTCTCTTCTCTTCCACCTTAAATGAAATTTCAACCTTCTAAATTGTGAATGAGTTCTTTTAATTTCACCAATATTTTTCATAATATAGAAATATTTTATATTTTATTACTTTAATATTTTATGACCCCTCCTTACATGCATGGGATAGATTATTATGACTATTATTTTTTTTGCTGCAGAGAACTTTTACTTTTGGTTTGGTATCTCTTGATGTCTCTACTCCACCTTGGAGATAAGACTTTAGACAGTTGACTATTTTCATAAGACAAATCTAATTTCAGCATGAAGATTTAGTGGCCTCTTGTTGGTTTAATTTATCATAGCGCTTAGACATGTACATTCTTATTATTAGTCATTATTTTTGTTTATGAGATATTTAGTATCATAATAAGATATATATGGGCTTTTGAATACCAATGTAGAAGCTCTGAATCTATGTTTGTGGTTTCGAAATTTTAGAAACAATTCATAATTTGATATTTGAAAGAACTTAGCTAATACTTTTTTCTTTCTTTCTTTTTGCTTTTGTTTTGTAAGACAGAATTTCTCTTCATAACAGCCCTGGCTGTTCTGGAACTCACTATATAGACCAGGCTGCCCTCCAATACACAGATATCTGCTTGCCTCTGTCTCTCTCAAGTGCTGGGATTAAAGGCTTTCACCACCACACGTAGCATCTGTCTAATATTCTTAATGGTATTTCTCTTACTCTTTAAAAAATATATCATGAAGCTAAGTATCTGTTCTCCTAGTTTTCCTTATGTCTAGTAAAAAACCATGAATCTTCTTTTATTGCAGCTTTGTTTTCCCAGATATTTAAAATTTGCTTTCTGAAATCATTAATTTTTAGATAGACTCTTTTTGTTTAAGAAATAACATATATATATATACATATAACCAAAAACTAGAATCAATGTTGCCCTACAGCAGTACTGATCTGAGTTGTTGTCAACACCCAGGGCCAATTTGGAGGACCACGGTCTGTTCATCTACCTCTGACCATGTCTGTATTCACAGACCATGGGGCACCCAAGGCCATGCTGATCTGTGTTGTTGGTATTGCCACCTCAAGCCATGGGGATGTCCAGGACATGACTGCTACCTAGAGTCATGTCTTGGTCTGTGGTCCTGTCCGTGACTCCGGTTGCCACCAAGGGCTCTGAGGATGCCAGGGTTCTGGCTAGCCACCTGGGACTATGCTGATTCCCTGGGGGACATGCTGCTGCCAGAGCTGCTACTGGGGCCATGGTGGCATCTGGACCTGAGCTGCTGCTGAGGACCATTTCTGGGTCCACGTCTGTGTGGATGTCCATGACCAGTGTTAGCACAGGGATCATTGGAACCATGCTGTGTTGAGCCAATCACTGGCCTGGAATGGCTGGTCCTGTTCCTCACTGGATATTGCAACAGGGAGCTGGCCCAACCCCTCAGGAGAGAGTTTGCCCCCTCTCCATAGGCATGCATGTTACCAGGCAGGCACATTAGAGCTGATCCTGTGGTCTAGGACACAGGTGAGTGGACCCTGAGGGCATGAGAGCAGGAGAGCTGACCCTGTCCCTCTTGTCTGCCATGTGGTGGCATTGGTAAAGGAAAAATGTCCCCCATCTATTACCACCTTCAGTGGGTGAAGGAGCTGACCCTGGGGTCACAAGAGTAGGAGATCTGGGCCCTGACCTTCACTGGCTGCAGTGCATGAGAAAGCAAACTTTGCTTCCTGCCTGGGCAGCACAATAGAACTGACCCTGTTGTCTGTGATGCCAGGGAGCCAGCCCTGAGGGTGTGAGAACAACAGAGTTTAACTGTCCCCTTAATCTGCCATTTGGTGGCATGGGCAAGGGAAAGACACCCTCCCCCTCTATCACTTGCTACCTGTGGCAAGCAAGAGAGCTGGCCCAGAGGTCAAAAGGGTGAGAACTAGCCCTGCCCTACACTAGATGCAGTTCAGTAGAGCTGAACTAGTTGTCAGGTCCACAGGTGAGCCAGGCCTGAGGATTTGAGAGCAGGACAGCAGACTCTGCTCGTCCCGTCCCGCCCTGCCCCTGTCCCTCTCATATTCTCCCTGCAGTAATCAGGAGAGAGGGTCCTGAACCCTGCCTGGGCTAAACAGTCGATCTGTTCCTGGCAATGTGAGTCGGGGGGACCTGGATATGAGGGCCCGAGAACAAGAGAACTGGCCCAGCTCCTTGATGTAGGCTGTATTGGGTGAGCTAATCAAGGCAGTGCTGGAGAGCTCATCCTGGTAGTAACTGACTAGGAGAGAAAGCTAGTGAGCTGACCAACCTAATTACCAGCCAGGGCCAGAACCAGGGCTATGAGTTGGTCCATCCTGGCATCCCCTGAACCTATGAACTGCTGGAACATGTGAAGGAGAGTTACCTACAGATCCAAAACAGCAGGCTCTCCATGACATGGGATAACAGAATATCCCAGAGGAGCGGAAGTGAAATACCATTATCTGTTGTGTAGCAGAAAGCAGAAGCCTGGAGTCAGACCAATTACTCCTGGCAATGACCATTTGCAGTTAAAGATGATTGGACTAAAGGGTCAACTGTGAGTTTTAACAGGCTACATTGCATCTTCCACAAAATTGTTCTTTTGTTTTTTGTTTTGCTTCTTTGTTTTGTTTTGGTTTTTCTTTTAAATTTGGTTTTGTTTTAGGGGGAGGGTGCAAGGGCAGAAGGCAGATGTGAGGGGACTTGGAGGTAAGTGGTAACAAAATGCATGATGTGAAAATCCACAAATAATCAGTTAAAGTAAAAAATGAAAGAGAAAGAAACTGAATTAAAACCACTAATAGAAGGGAAGGAGGGGGGACCTGGGAAACATGAGAATTGGGATAAAGGAAAGGTGGATAGGGGAGCACGGAAACACAATTCTTAGTAAAGGGAGCCACTTTAGGGTGGGCAAGAGACTTGACCCTAGAGGGGCTCCCTAGTGCCCAAGATGAGGTTCCCAGTTAGTTCCTTGGGCAGCTGAGGATTGGGAACCTGAAATGACCCTATCCTAGAGCAATACTGACGAATATCTTGCATGTCATCATAGAATCTTCATCTGGTGATGGATAGAGATAGAGACAGAGACCCACACAGGAGCACTGGACTGAGCTCCCAAGGTCCCAAGGAGGAGCAGAAGGAGGGAGAACATGAGCAAAGAATTCGGGACCACGAGGCGTGCATCCACCCACTGAGACAGTGGAGCTGATCTACGGGGAGCTCACCAAGGCCAGCTGGACTGTGACCGAAAAAGCATGGGATAAAACCGGACTCTCTGAACATGGCGAACGAGGGCTGATGAGACACCAAGGACAATGGCAGGGGGTTTTGATCCTACTTAATGTGCTGGCTTTGTGGGAGCCTAGCCAGTTTGGATGCTCACCTTCCTAGATATGGACGGAGGGGGGAGGACCTAGGACTTAACACAGGGCAGGGAACCAGGACTGCTCTGTGGACTGGAGAGGGAGGGGGAGAGGAGTGGGGGGAGGGGGAGAAGGGTGGGAGGAGGGGAAGGGAAATGGGAGGCTGGGAGGAGGTGGAAACTTGTTTTTTGTTTATGTTTTTTTTTCTTCTTTTCGCAATAAAAAAAAAGAAGTCGAAATAACGCATTTTCAAAAAGAAAATGACAAAGAAAAGAAAAAAAAAAACCTGCTGCTGACTTACAGCTGGCCAATCTAATATAAATCAATAGTTTCTTATGCTCTCAGAGAATCATATGATTATATAATATCTACTTATTAAAAATCTCAAAATTTGTAAAATGGATTTCTGTTCTTATTACAATATAATTCATTTTTTTTGCACCAGGAACATTGTAACAAAAACAGGTTAGTGAGTTTAGCAGTCTTGCTCAGTGATGTGTTACTGACAATACATGCTTTTAAAGTGCATGCTTCATGGACTTTTCTCTCCTTTTTGCCTTTGCTTCACTCTGATTTAATTTGAATTTACTGACTCTTCTATAGGAGCTGGTATTTTTCCCCCAAATCCAGTGGTTTGCAACCTTACCTTGACATTATAATTACCTGGGGAGCTTTTAAACATCTCAATGATCAGAATGCTTCTTGAACCAATTAAATCAGAATCTTCTCAGGCAGGACCTGGGCAACTGTGCATTTTAAAGGCTCTTATGAAGTCGCAATAGCTGAGGAGTTCAGCAAAGCCACAGGAACACCAGAGCCATTAAAATATGCAGAAAGGGAAGGCTTTAAGATTAACATTTAAGGTTTATAAATCTTGCAAATGTAGCTAATTGAACAAATAATTAAATAAGTTAATCCCAGTATCTTCAAAAAGCACATTTACTTTTGTCATGAACTGCACCTCTCAATAGATTGTCCAGAATGTCACCCATTCAGGGAAACCACCACACTCACAAAATTTATCAGGAAAAAAATTATTTTATTCAACTGAGAATCTTTAATTGTCTTTTGGAAAATTCATCCAGCATCCCTTAAGCAATTTTTATACTGTATATACAGAAGTAATTAGGAATCTGGCCTCCAGCCCAATGCAGAATTGAAATAAAAACCCTCAAAATTAAATTCTGCTCGTTCATTATCTTCTCCTTTTCTTCTAAAATTCTTTTAAAGTTGTCTGCATAGCATAATTTAAAGTTGTTTTCATTCACACTCTGCATTTACTTATTCATGGAGTCATAACTTTAAAAAAATTGGTTGAGTTGCCCAGGAATGTTTACTTCAGCATTAAAATAATGACGATCCAATTTAGTGTTATTTAGATATTGAATTAAAAACTAGTCTATTACTAATTTGTCAAAACTTATTTGTCAAAAGATAAAAGCAATTGTTATTAATCTTTTCACAAGTAAAAGCCATGCATTTTTCATATATTACTATAGCATTTTTAAGTACCCTGTACAACTAGAAAATCAATATAATCCTGGTCCTATAAAGAGGATTCCAAGCTAAGAGGAATATGAAGGCTACAGAAGATCCAGGTAGAGGAAATGAAAAAAAAAAGCAATCTTGCTGTGCATTGGTAACCCATGCTTTCATTCCCAGCATGAGAGAGGCAGAGGCAGGTGGACCTTTGTGAATTCAAGGCCAACCCAGTCTGCAAGGTTTCTCTGTGTAGCCAGGACAGCCAGGATACACAGAGAAACCTGTCTTGAAAACCAAAACAAACGAAAAAGCAATCTTTCCCAGGAAGATGAAGAGGGCAAACTAACATCTCTAAATTTTAGTGTAATGAATTTGAGACATTACATGGTACAATTTATCTGCTATTTATGAAAGTAAATCCTATGTCTCTGGCCTATTACCATACTTACTGGAATTTAAGAGCTAAACAGGATGGATACACTCATCTAAAAATGTAGTAATAATTGGACTTTAGTGTATTTTTGTGCATATATATAAATAATACTTTCAGACATGTTTCTATTGCAAAAGCCACATTAAGTAAACTATGAAAGTATGTTTTAAGCATTGTTCTATTGCTATGAAGGGACGCTTATAAAAGAAATCATTTAAGTGGTGACTTGCTTACCATTTCAGAGGCTTAGTCCGTTACCATCATGGCAGGGAGCATAGTAACACACATGTGTTGGAACAGTAGCTGAGAGCTACATCGTGATTTGCTGGCAGAGAGGATGAGCCTGGCATAGGATTTTGAAACTTCAAATTGTACCCACAATAGCACACTTCTTCCAGCAATGCCTCACCTACTCCAATAAGGCCACACCTTTAATCCCTGTCTAGTAGCACCACTGACTAATGACCAAGCGTTCAGATATCTGAGCCTATGGGGGCTATTCTCTTTCAAACTACAACATTGTATTCCTCATGTTCATAGGCGTGTAGCCATATCATAATTCAAAGATGCATTCAGTCCGCTTCAAAAGTCCCTATAGTTTGTAACCATCTCAACACTGTTTTCCAGTCCAGAGGCTCTTCTGGGATATATGGCAATCTGTTAAGTGTAATCCCCCATAAAATAAGAATCAAAAAGAATGTCACATACTTCCCACATGCAATGGTACAGAACTTATGTCACCATCTCACAATGCAGGAAAGGGTACACAGTGAGGAAATACTGCACCAAAGTAAGAACAACTAGCACTACAAACTCTAAATTCTGCATCTCCATCTGATAGCAAATAGCTCTTCAGATTTCCAAGTCCTTTCACCTTTGCTGACTGCAATATAGTTCTTTCTCTTGGACTGATTCACACCTGGTCTGCAGCTTTCCTTGGCAAGTATCCCATGACTCTGCCACCTCCAACATCTTTGAGTTTCCAAGACAATCCACTTATCACCTTCATAGTTCCAGGCAATGGCCTGTCCAGACCTCTATGTAGTGACATCTCAGATATACATCTGGCCTCAGTGGCTTTCCTTTGACACAAGGGGAGATTCCAAAAACCCTTTCTTATATCCTTGGCTCTGAAGTTAGAAGCACCACGTGTCTGAAGCTGCCAAGTTCTATTGCTTGATGGAGCTGTTGGTGAAGGTTTCCTTCACCGAAGAAATTCAGGCATATGAATCATTCCCTCAATCAAGATATCTCTCTCCTTGCTCTCATATCTCTCCTTCCCCCATTTCGACCATCCCATTCCCTCAAATTCTCCTCAACTCCCCTTCTCCTCCCTCTACCCCCTGCCCCCCTGCCCCCCTGCTCGCAAATTTTTGTCTGATTCCAATTTCCAGGTGGGTCTGTATATGTTTTTCTTTGGGTTCACCTTATTACTTAGTTTCTCTAGGACCCTGAACTATAGGTTCGTTGGCCTTTGTTTATGATTAGTATTCACTTATGGGTGAGTACATACCATATTTGCTCTTTTGAGTCTGGATTACCTTACTCGGGATGATGTTTAATTTTGTCCATTTGCATGTCTTTAATTTTTATTGCTAAGTAGTATTCTAATGTGTAGATGTGCCACACTTTCTTTATCCATTCTTCCATTGAGGAGCATCTAGGTTATTTCTGGCTATTACAAATAATGCTGCTATGGACATAGTTGAACAAATACTCTTGTAGTATGATTGAGCATATTTTGGATATATTCCCAAGAGTGAAACCTGAGGTAGGTTGATTCCCAGTTTTCTGATTGAGGGAGCCATTATGGAGTTAGCAAAAGCCTACCTCTAGAAAAATGCCCAAGGGCCCTAGCCTGTTTGGATGCACACCTACCTAGGCCTGGATGGAGGGGAGAGGGCCTTGAACTTCCCACAGGGCAGGGTACCCTGCCCTCTCTTAAGACTGGAGGGGAGGGAGGAGGGTGAGTGGGGAGGTGGGAGAGGAATGAGAGGAGGGGAGGAAGTGGAAATTTTTGAATGGAAAAATAAATTTTAAAAAAGAAAAATGCCCAAGAACCCACAGGGATGAACCCAGCTGAGACCCTAAAAAATAGAGAGGGTGTCTGAACTGACCTTACCTTAAATATCACTATAGAACCTTCGTCCAACAACAGACGGGAACAGAGGCAATGACCCATATAGGAACACTAGACTGAGCTCCTTCCAAAGATCCAGTTGAAGAGTGGAGGAAGTGAGAGTATGAGCAAGGAATTCAGGACCATGAGGGGGTCATCCACTGAGACAGTTTGCTTAAGCTAATGTCAGCTCACCAACTCCAACTGGACTGGGAATGAACGACCATGGAAACAACTAAGCCCTTCTGAATGGGGTTGACAGCTGGGGAAGACTGAGGGGCCACTGATAGTGACACTGGGATGTGTCTCTACTTGCATATACCAGCTTCATGGGATCCTATTTTCTTTGGATGTAAACCTTGCTAAACCTAGACATAGTAGGGAGGGCCTTGGACTTTCCACAGGGCAGGGTTCATGGTACTACTTTCTTAGGGTTGGAGGGGTGGGGGGAGGGTCTGTGGAGGGAGAGGGAGGAGGGGAGGGAATGGGAATTTGGATTGGTATTATTTAAAGTAATAAAATAATTTATTAAAAATGAATCATTCTTCATACATCCATTGTATTTTCTCTTTATTGTAATTACTTATCCCAGTTTTATAGGATCAAACATTTAAGAAAATAAATAAAGCTATCATGTATTAGGAATGATAATGACTAAAGACATCTATGATTATGATAAAAGAACCCAGATGTCCATCAAAATCCCAGGAAAATATTCATTTGTGCCCACTTTCATTTATTCATACATTTAATAATCATTTATATAGTCTCTTATTAGCCATACACTATAAGCTAAATCCTGGGAATACAAGAGAAGTGAGCATACAATTGAGTTTGCTTTTGTCCGTTAAATTCTATCCAATTTTCAGGTGGTATTCGGTTGGTTGAATCGCCTAAATTTACCTTCTAGGATTATCACACTCACACTCTCAACTATTTCCCACTTTACAAAAACATCACACACACCATAAACTGAGAAAATTATCAGTCCAGGGAGGCTCGTTCCTTCAGTAGTGAAGAATTCCTATATTGTCAGCAAGATTTAGCTGACAGGCAATGAGGTAAAACGGCTACAAGCATTTCCACTAATCTGCAGCTTTAGACTATACCCCATCTTCTTTCAGGTGGAACACAGATGGATAATCAAAAGTTTTCCCAGTCCAGGACATACTAAAATCTTAGAAGGCCATCAAACTTCATATTTGACACATTCGTGTCTCTGACCCTAATGGATTACTTTACAGAACAAATTTCTCTAGACATATAACTCAAAGGGGAAAATATCAATATTTGAAGAAAATAAATGTGCTTGTATGTGATTCTACCTTATGATTCATTTGTTATTCCTAGGGTGTTCTCAAGCAGGGTAAGTGGACTACTGACGACAAAATAATCTCTAGAATTCTGACATCTTCTATTACCTTAGACTGATTGAAAATCAGCTTCTCTTCTGTTGAGATGAATTACGTGACAGTTACTAGAACAATTCTTCCCAGGGGTTTCCCCTTTCTAAAACCTTTCCCACCCCCAGTCCTCAGAAAGACAGTTTAGTGAGTTGCAGTCTATCTCAAGGCATTATTCATATAACCCAAGGAAATTTAGAAAGGCTTGATGACTCATTTGTAATGATCTGAGAGGTACCTGATGTATTCTATTCATTTTATTTTTATATTTCTTTGAAATAAATGTACTTACTGCCCTAAGGGTAACTCTGATATTAAAAAGAGTCACATTTATTACATATGTAGCAGAACCTATATGCCCAAAATAAAATTATTTATGAGAAACGTTAACACAAAAAAAGATGCTAAGCTCTTGGAACATCTTGCATGTTTGCATTTGAAACCACCTCCATCCAAATATTGATGCAGAATAAATAGCCTTTAGGAAAATTTTCAGAATGTGTTAGGATAAACCATTTTCCCAAGGCACTCTTCTGTGGCGAGAGAGTATTCAATAACAGACTTTCCTCTAAATGAGGAAGAGGTACTGCTGAAGTCACTTATGGAGGCTTATGTGTGTTCTGTGTCTTCAGCTTACTTCAGAGAAATGTCAGGTCATCATATGTTTCAAGTGTCTGAGTTAAAGTTCAGATCAATTTTATCCCACATTCAGTCAAAAGCCTTAGTCTCCTAAGAGGCTGGAATATTTTTCACAACCCGTAATTCACTTTCCCATGATTGCATCTTCTATATGAAAGAAAAACAATCAGCATTGTCTTTCTAAAATTTGGACATATGAGTTTAAAAATCAAACTTTTATAAGTGAATTCATGTACTTTTCAGACTGTCAATTCTGGCTACAAATCCCAGTCTTGGAAAACCTTTACTTTTTCACTATACATTAAGTTTCAGAAAGATAATCTTCTTAAAAAGCTTTGAAATTTCATGGTACTACACCAGTAAAGATTTCTAGTTCAAACTTAAAAGGTAAAGTAATTGTTTCAGAATAAATGGTCATATTTACAAGCAAACAATGAATTTTTTCTTTTACCAAACAAGGTTCTAGTGAATTCATCATTTAGTTAAAAATGAGCATTGTGCCAAATATATAAAAAGCAATATTATCTCATTCTATATTTTCCATTTCTGGAAAACCAATCAAGTAATATAAGTCAACCACAATTCTATGGGTTTGCCCCTCTTTACAATAGTCTGAGGTTAACAAATTTAATTACCACCTAGGCCAACATCCATGATTTTGAGTTGACCCACCTCAACATACAACCTATTATCTACTGGAGAGTATGAAGGTACTGTGGAATCATAGCTACAATATTCTCATGACTGGGAGCAACAATAGGATATCCAAGAGGAGTTTTGGTGAGGGTCTAATATTGATGTTGTACCAGAAGCCAGAGCCCTTGAATAAGACCAACAACTCATTGTAATGAATGTGTACAAGGAAAGCTGTTTGAGCAAGTGAATATACTGTGTAACAAACTGTAGCTCCCAAAGCCATTACAACAAAGTATATATATATGAGGCAGGAAAGACTGAGGAGCAAAGTTGAGTTTTGTTTTTTATCAATTTTCTTTTATTTTTTGTAAATGATAAAGAATGATGTTAGGTAGCATGTTGAATAAAGTAAAGGCAACCAAAACAATGCCCTGGATCTTGAAGTATCAGGTAGTGAGAACAAACAGGACATCCCTAATTCCATAACACTAATGATCCCCACTCAGACCTGATCCTTCATTCTCCCTTTAAAACACCATGCCATCCTTACAAAGTGAAGTAGAATTCACTCCGCTTTGGCCTCTGTTTCCATACTGGGCTAATATGACTGAGTGAAATCTGGTCTCACTAGTTTAACTGATGTTCCCATGCAGTTGGTCCTTAATTTGTAGCCGACTTACTTGGTTTCAGGTTGTCAAGATTGCAGGATTATCAGCACTCATTTCTCAAGACCCTAGCTGTAACCAATTTATCTATTCATCTTTTCTAGAATATAGCATGTTTTATTAAATACCTTTTTAAATAGTAGGGCAAGTTTTACTACCTTTTATGAGTCAAGGGCTGGAAAAAAATGCCACAGTTTATATGGTTACTACATTGCTTAGTCAATTTATTTTAAAGGAACAGAATGATGGGCCACATGTCCATTAAAAACAAGCAAAATATCTTTTAAAGATATTATTGATCAGTTCTCATTATACTCAAATAGAGAAAAGTAATAAATACTCAGAAGTCACAATTTTGAGAAATGTGGTAAGACTGATAAATACACCAATATTCTATGAGTCTGGATTTAAAATACAGCATATGGGCTGGGTGCATTCATAACTTACAGATGTTTTTGATCGTTTTACTCTAGGTGTTATTCCCACAAATGTAGAGTTTGAGCTGCTTGAATACACAGACTACATTCGAAGTAATGGGATTAAGACTCAATTACCTTTTCTCCATTTTGACAAACTTCCTCATAAATCTTTTAACCTAACCTTTGGCACCATACCCCCACACAAATCTTTTTCATTTATTTTACTAAATAGGCAGTTTCCCCCGGGTTCCACTCAGGTTAGACAAATGCATTTATAGACTTTTCCTTCGAGTTCATCAATGATCTCAATCAGTGACAGGAGTACAGCTGAATCTTTCTTTCAGAGTTACATTTATTTATCTATTGTGTGGACTCCAAATGCCATGGCATATAAATCCTGCATACCAAATACAATAAGCATGCATGCCACAGGGAAATATGACATTTTATTTCAATGCTTCCTTTTGTTTAAGTGCATATAACTGAACCTCATGTATTTCTTAAATAACACAACTTCTTTCATGAAATTACTTGTAATAATAACAAATGTAGGAAACTACACAAAGTAAAATAGATTGCAATTCACCTCTCTTCTTCAAAAATCCAGTGTAAACATAAGTTATTCCATCTCAGATTTATTTATTTTTAGTTTGGTTTCCTTAGTTTGTGACTTTTCTTATTATTGCTCTATTTTATCTTTCATGGGAGCATGGGAGATACTCATTTACTTAATTACTTATTTACTTTATGCCTCATGTTTTCTTCTTATAAGGAAAGTTTTGTTATAAGAAAAGTTTTGTATATAAGGAAACTATATGTGTGTGCGTGTGTGCATGTGTGTGTGTGTGTGTTGAATTTTTTATCTACCTAATAAAAGTTCTTGATGGTGTAGCTGCTTCACCCAGTCTACTTTCATTGAGCACTCATTGCCATATGTTAAGCATGCCTAAAACACTTTATGTTCTGATCAACATTTTGACATTTTAAGTCCATTAGAAAATTCTGATAAGGCAAAAAAACAATGGGGCAATGCTTGTCTTATAGAAGTTATGAATCTCTGTTAATTATAGAATGAAATGTTAACACACACATGTAATATCAGACTATGGAACATAGATTGCTGTTAGTTTATTTTTTGTTTGTAATATTGTATATGTGCTCATCATGTGTCTGTGTAGGTAAATGTGCCACAAAATCCATGGAGAAGTCAGAGGAGAGCTTTGTGGAGATGATTCTGTTCTTCTACATTTATCTGAGTCAACTGGATTCAGGAATTGAATATAGGTCTTCAGGATTGTGAAGCAAGTACTTTCTCAGTTGAAGACTCTCAGGAGCCCTGTTTTTTTATTTATAATAAAGAGTGAGTCATGTTATAATGGCTCTACAATTGACATGTTCTCTTGTTTATTATTTAGAGTCACTTTCGAATTATATGAATATACAAATGGAATGGTATACATATAGCATGTTCCCCAAAGGTTCATGACTAAAGGAGTAGCTCTCAGTTTAATGATATTGAAAGCTAGGGGAACTACTATGATCTGGGACATAGTGAAAAATGATTGGAAGGAACGTGGTTGCCGAGAGAAGATTAAAATTGATCACTTAGAATGACGTAGATCTTGAAAGAATGGATAAAATCTCCTAACTACGAATTATGATAAAAGAGCAGCACAATCCCTGCCATATCTCCTTCTGCTTTCATTATTTGTCATACTTCTCTGTCCCCTAGTCTCTCCCCATCTCTTCTCCTAGCATTTTTCCTTCTTCCCTCTGCATAAGCATGAAATGCTATATACAATTTGGTGATACAATCAGAAGAACATTTTTACGCTTTAGATGCATTGCTGTTTGAACTTTCCATTACACGAATTCTGAAAAAATACACTTATTTTCTTTTTAATTTATACAACAGATGGTAATTTTTCATAGCAATACAAAATGGACTAACACATGTACCTTGACTGTTAATAATTTCCAGGCTCATTTACATCTGTGTCTAAAATCCCTCAGCTGTTAAAACATGCCTGTAATGTTTGAAAAGAAGAAAGCCATTGTAAGTGTGAAAATTTACTTGGATTAGTAGTTGTTCATCTTTAGAAGGCCACATTTTTCTGATTTTTTTTTTATTGAGAAAAGGAGAAAAAAAAACAAAAAAACAAGTTTCCACCTCCTCCCAGCCTCCCATTTCCCTCCCCCTCCTCCCAACCTTCTCCCCCTCCTCCCCTCCTCCCACCTTTCTCCCCCTCCCCCCACTCCTTTCCCCCTCCCTCTCCAGTCCAAAGAGCAGTCAGGGTTTTCTGCCCTGTGGTAAGACCTAGGACCTCCCCCCTCCGTCCATATCTAGGAAGGTGAACATCCAAACTGGCTAGGCTCCCACAAAGCCAGCACATTACGTAGGATCAAACCCCCGTGCCATTGTCCTTTGCGTCTCATCAGCCCTCATTGTTCGCCATGTTCAGAGAGTCCAGTTTTATCCCATGCTTTTTCAGTCACAGTCCAGCTGGTCTTGGTGAGCTCTCAATAGATCAGCTCCACTGTCTCAGTGGGTGGGTGCATAATTTATGGCAATAAAATTTTAGACTACAGGTGCTTTTTATATACTGAATAATTTGTGATTTGGAAAAATAAATAATGAAAACAGGTTGTTTACAACAGATTTCTATATTTTTGCAATTGGAAAATGCTGATAACTTAGCAAAGATGAAGGAAAATGTATGATTATAATTAACACGTTAGTGTTTTGTGAAGTTTTAATACAGAAAATCAGTGGAATAATTAAGTTCTCACAGTGGATTTATAACACAAATTTACTGAAAGTAAAAGTATGTCATTGTTCTAAATCCATGTACAACTGCAGATAGTTTATATTTACATTACATAGAACACAATTTCTCTTAAACAATTTTGTTGAGTACACTAATGTGGTACATTGTATTGTATTTCATACTTACATTTTACTTAATTTGCAGATAATATTTAATGCTTTATTTGTTCTTTATGCACAAAAAGTTAGCCTTTGGTCTTATATTAGTGCTTTTGCGAGTAATTTATAATGACAATAATTTTAATTATCATATTTTAAATGAGAATTATTTTTAGAAAGATAGTGCAAATTACCCTGTTTATCACTTGAGCTTCAGAAAATACTAGACTATAACAGATATCAAATAAAATGTTTTACTACCAGGGGAATATGGTGGTTCATAGTAGGAAAATATTAGTTGTTTACTCATACAATAAGGTTGAAAACTTTATAAACTTATTACTTTATTCAAACAAAACACATCTTACAACACTGTTTAGCAGATATTAGTCATATCCATTATTAACAAATCAGAATTAATTTCCTGTGTTAGATATACTTGAAGGCAATATTACTTCAGTAGCAGCCAGCATCAGTTCCACTATGGTTGAGTTAGTGTAAAAAGTAATCCTAGATGACAAAATGTATTAGAACCAATGAATCTTTTATACAGTATTCTAAGGAGTTTAACCTAAGACCTGAGTGAGAAGGGAATGGTAATGACATGGTATATAGTCTGTCAGTTGTCCTCCATTGATTAATAACATCTCTGAAAAGACATTCTTCCAAAAAAAGAAATCAGTGTTCTTAGAACATGTATTTATATAGCATTTTTAAGGAGGTTTAAAACAATTATACTGCTATATTGGACCAAACTTAGAAATATATATATATATATATATATATATATATATATATATATATATGTGTGTGTGTGTGTGTATGTATGTATATATATATATGACTACACATAGCACATACTACTAAAAATACATATATGTTCACTATACTTTGAAATTTACATACACACTAAAAAATCTGTGTCAAAAGTGAAGACAGTTGACACATAAGAGCATCAACACAGTTTTATAAAGATACACAAGTGGAAAATAAGGATGATGATAAATTATGATGATAGACCACAAGGCATATGATTTTGTCTTTTTTATCTGGGAATGATTGGACATATTCATTGTTAATGTAACTTCAACTACCTAAGGGTAAGTAAATTTGTCATAGTTCATTTCCATTTAATATATGATCATTCAATAATTGTGAAAGTTCTAATGAGGACAACTTAGACACCAAAATTTTCAGAATTAAAATTTTTCTTCAGATACAAAATAGGTTCGGATTTAGCATCTTGTTTAATCTCCTTTTTCATTACTGCGTACCTATCTTAAATTGCATTAGCTCCATATTAAATTATCAATAAATGTTGTTTTGATTAACTTTTAGCACAAATATAGACATGTTAATATTTTCTGTTTCCTTGTTAATTCCCAATAAATATCAGTATAGTAAATACAATGCCATGTTCAGTAGTGCCATATGGATACAATGAACACAACTTAGAAGATCCTATTTCGTCAATAGTAATTTGAATGAGAGGAAACAAACAGAAGTAAGAAGACATCGAGCAAAAAGAAGAAAAAGGAAAAAATGAGAAACGGGGGAGGTGAATACAATAGAATGACCTTTGAAACATTTTTAGGACATAAAAATACAGTGCTTATATTATTATTCTTGGACTGGCAACAGCTTCAGTGGGCATGATTAAAAGGATTTCCTATAGAGCAAGCAGCTGAAGTGTTTATAGCAGAAGTTCAGTACTATGTGGAATTTGCATTAAAACCCAAGAAAGCAGCTACTTTGGTATCACATTTGACTCTTGGGGAACAAGATCCATGTATAAGTTTGCAGTAGCCTTATTAAAACCGTTCTCATTTTTTGAGACTGAGTTTTTTTTTTCTATTCCTTTCTTATAACACAATATGACAAAAAAGATGGCATGGCTCTATTGCTATCCCATGAAAATGAGTAGGAAAAGGAGCAGATAGTGGCATAGAGGTTGCTGGTGGTGCAGGATACAGGACTGAGGTGAAGTTCCTATCTAGTGTAGCAACTATCTAGTGTAGAGTATCTGTAGTATAACCGACAGAGATGTAAAAGGCCCTGATGTCAGCAGGCAACAGCAGAATTAAGGGATTTGAGTATCAATTCAAATGAGATATTGCATGAATGATAGAAGTCCTACAGAGACAATGAAACAAAGTGGATCGGGAAGTAGGTGATTGCTGCCAGGATCTTACAGATACACACGGAAATGCTAACAAGCTATCAAAATTACAGCGCTGAAGCCAACATAACCTATATACAGGCTTTGAATGCCAAATGCAGGTAGCATGATAACATTCATGAACTATTCAGAAACTGGCTTTTTCCATGTTTTTACTAAAAACAATCCCTAAACAAATAAAAGTTAATGCATTATTTATTAAGGAATGATTCTCTGATCCGTATCTCTTTAATCAACAACATAAAACCCTATTATTTCTTTTAAAGGTAGTGAATTACTTAATGTCTTATATTGGATTGTCCAGGATCAGATATGTGGTAAAAATTTAAATCTATGGACAATAATGTCTCAGTGATCATAGAAACCATCAACAAGGAAGTAGAAAGATCGAGAAGCGGGGGATAGCAAGACAAGGCACAACAATGAGAAAGTATTGAATATGGAAAGCTGGGACTCAAAGATACTTGTGACCTCTGAAAATGACCACCACGTTAGTCCTTTTTGGAGGATAAATTTCAGCAGCTTTATTTTTACATTCTCATCTATCAATAACCAAAGAAAATCACTATCAATTCAACATTTCAATGTATAACCTTCTCCCATAGTTTCATATGTATCAGGGAAGACATATGTTTCATATGTATCAGTGCTTACAAGTAGAAAACATCCTGCAAAATGGGACATCAGAAGGAACATTGACAGTCTGCTAGATGGATGTTGATTACTCTATACCAATCCTAAGGGCCCCTTTTCCTGTCTACCACAGTTGTTACAATTTTGTTGCTTTTTCTTCCTTAGCTAGTGCCTCATCTTTTTACATTGTTTTAGAAATAAAGTTGAAAATGTGAACTAGTTTGAATGAGCAACATGGAGATGTGTAAAGGGAATAAGAAGTTCCTAATTAGATGAGACTTTTATGCATGTTTTAAGATGGTGCCTTGTGACCTGTTCATACTTGCCAAGTTAGCTTTTACTTCCCTATTTTTGTGTCCCCTTAGTAGTTTGAGTATTTTACTGCTGTGTCATTCTTCAAACATCTCAGTACAATTAATTTCATAAAAGATATGATTTATAACATATTATCACTTTATTGTGAACCATAATTGACTATCTTTATTTTAGGTATTACTTATTACCTACCAGACTCATTAAATACCCATCAAATGCCTATTTGTTGAATATATATCAATATTTTCATTGACATTAATCATTCTGTTCAATGCTACCTGCAGAATCTTCTTCTACTAGTCAGTTTAAATGCCTCTACTTAATTTTCTTCAGATTTTGAAAGAGAGTTTGTTTTCTGACAGTTATTTTGTTCTTCAGATGCCTTTGCATTATTTTAAAAAGAAGAAGCTATTTCTGATTAAAAGAAATAATGACGAGAAGAAAATCCTCATTAATTTGGGTTTTGAGTGAATCAAATTGCTTCTGCATGAGGAGGAATGAAACCCTTAATAGCTAGAGAGTTCCCCAGATATTACTTCAAGAGATATTATTAACCTCCGTGTGCTATAGAGATAATACTATATTCAGTGAGCAAATATTTTGAAAATAATGCCATTTGTGAACAGGAAATGGTCACTGATGCAGAATGAATATACCTCTCTCCAATTCTTATGTTAAAAATCCCCAGATTCCTAACCACCAAATCAACACTAAAATGTGAGGGCTTAAAGAAGTGATTAGATACTGAAAGCATGACCCCTGAGAATGGAATAATACCAGTATAATAGATACCCCATGCACTGGACACCCTTAAGGCTAAGGCAGGAGAATCATGAATTTAATATTAGCCAGGGATAGATGAGAGGAGAGAGAGAGAGAGAGAGAGAGAGAGAGAGAGAGAGAGAGAGAGAGAATGCCCTTTCTTCTGTGTGGACACAACAACAAAAAGACTATTGTCAAGGGAAAGCAGGCATACCACACACATAACCTCAAAAAATCTAGTTCTTGGATGGTAGAACTTTATGTTGTATAGAAGCTACTTGATTTTACTATATATATATATATATATATATATATATATATATATATATAAATGAATACTCATAAATATTGGTATGTTCTACATTTAGCTCATTGGTTCTTAAGATGAAACGGTATACACAAACTTCAAAATGAAAATACATTCATGTGCTTGAATGGATTCATGTACTTGATAGATTTTGAAACTGCCTTGAAACTTTACTGCCTATATATGAAACTACTAAACAGCATATACAAAACCAAGCAAGACAGTCTTATGTTTTTCAGCTCAAGCATGCATTGCTTTATTCATTTATGTATTGACTGATTTATAGGATTTTAATACTAATAGACAGTTTACACATATTTTTAAAATCTACATGTCCATACATCTTCTACTTTTAAAGCAATATATGGTGCAGAGTGGCCACATTTCAATATGGGATACTTTAAAATATATGAAATTTTGTATTATGTATTACCATCTACCTATGTACACTTAGATTACCTTTCTTCCATTTTCTTGCTTTCCCACTTCCTAGATATAGGGTGTGTGTGTGTGTGTGTGTGTGTGTGTGTGTGTGTGTGTTACAGTGAAAACATTTGTAAAGAACACACTTCTACTTTTCATTATTTTTCTTTAAGGACACACTTCTTGAAGAATATGCACATACACATGTGACTTTACCTTTAATTTTGAAAAGGAGGTCAAAAGAGGTGTGCTGACTAGTTTACATCTACTTGGCATAAGATGGACTTTTCTGGGAAGAGATAGGAAGAGATATCCTTGAATTAAGAAAATGCCCCACCAGATTGGCTTCTAGGCAAACCCGTGGAGTATTCTCTTGAGTGATAATAGATGTGGAAGTGCCCAACTCACCGTGAGCAGTGCCATCTCTGGGCTGGTGGTACTAAATGCTATAAGAAGTCTGAGATAGCCATGGAGAGCAAGCCAGCAAACTGCTCCAGGACCTTGCTTCAGTTTCTGCACCCCTGCCACCTCTTAAGTTGCTGAAACTGATAATTTAAATTCCTGAACAATTATTTTCTTAGCAAAATATATATTATCTTTTTTCTTATACTCTCTATTTTACATAGTTTTCTACCAATTTTTCACTAACTTTTAAATCATAGTATTCAAAAGTTCTAAATTTTGTTGCAAACAGTTTACAAAGTTTGTAAAACAAAATGGTATTTTCTCTATTGCTTAACTATCAGATTTAAAGAAAAGATTTTTAATAAGCAATTTTATTTTGAGAATTATTTATTTATTATGCATACAGTATTCTGTGTGCGGGTATGTCTGCAGGCCAGAAGAAGGCATCAGATCTCATTATGCATGCTTGTGAGTGTGGTTGCTGGGAATTGAACTCAGGACCTTACAGAAAAATTTTTATTTTTGCTTTGTGGCAAAATGAGAATGCTAGTATTAATGCTGCCAATTTTAGAAAAATTGTTAATGCTTTAAATAACAAGGTGATATGCTAGTAAACTATTATCAATTAATAAAATGGTATTTTCCATAGAATATTTGTTGAATCTTTAAAATTCTAAAGATACTTGGCTTTACTTGCTTCAATCAGTTAATTTTATATATAGGCTAAATTTTCCAGAGCATTATGTATTATCTGCTACTGTTGTTATGTATATCCTCAAATATGTATATTGCTCAGTTCTTGAGTGCCATATTGAACTATAAAACGCAAGCTAATGCTAACTAATTTAGTAGCCTACTTTACAGGATTATTGCTTCCTCAGTACATTTAATTCCCAAAGAAATTCTTTAATTCCCTCAGAGGTAAAAATAACATTCAACTATAAATAACTCGGAGGAGATGAGATGATTATGATTATGAAGCTCATCTTCATACTATTTTTAAATGACATTGTTTGACATTATTTTAGTGGTGTAAGGAATACTCTTTAGAAGAATGTTTTGCTGAAGGTATCAATAATATTAAAATCAAATGGGCATTTTAACAATATAAATGGTAGTTCACCACATCTGTGCTATATTTTTTTGTGTTCATGATAATGGGCATTCAGCTGGGATGAGATAATCATATTTCATTGAACATGTGTCTGATATTCTCATTTAAAACTCATTTAAGACTTACTTATACAAAGTGGTATCTGAGAAAAGAACTTATTCTTTGTGCGGCAAATTTCAAAGGAAAGTAATTTATCAATTAAAATATTATTAGATTTAAAAAATAGTACTAAATTATTTCTTGTTTTTACTATTTGTATTTAAGGCTCACACCATTAGACTGAACCCATGCCTGACAGTGCTCAGGTAGCTGAGAACCAGAGACCAGATCACCCATCAAACTAGGATACAAAATTCTGTTTTGCTAAAGAAACATAGCAGTAAAATGACTTGCAATGACATTCTGCTTTATTACTAGCACAACCCTTTTCAGAGAAGGTTCCTCCTTCAGGAAATGAGTGAAAATACAGAGAACCAAAATTAGGCAATGTACAGAGATTGAGAGACCTAGGAACACTCAGTATTTTTTTAATTAATTTATTTATTTATTAAAGATTTCTGTCTCTTCCCCGCCACCGCCTCACATTTAACTCCCCCTCCCCCAATCAAGTCCCCCTCCCTCCTCAGCCCGAAGAGCAATCAGGGTTCCCTGCCCTGTGGGAAGTCCAAGGAACCCCCACCTCCATCCAGGTCTAGTAAGTTGAGCATCCAAACTGCCTAGGCTCCTACAAAACCAGTAAGTGCAGTAGGATCAAAAACCCATTGCCATTGTTCTTGAGTTCTCAGTAGTCCTCATTGTCCGCTATGTTCAGAGAGTCTGGTTTTATCCCAGGCTTTTTCAGACCCAGGCCAGCAGGCCTTGGTGAGTTCCCAATAGAACATCCCCATTGTCTCAGTGTGTGGGTGCACCCCTCGAGGTCCTGAGTTCCATGCTCGTGCTCTCTTTGATTCTGCTCCTGATTTGGACCTTGAGATTTATGTCCGGTGCTCCAATGTGGGCCTCTGTCTCCTTTCATCGCCTGATGAAGGTTAATATTCAGGAGGATGCCTATATGTTTTTCTTTGGGTTCTCCTTATTTAGCTTCTCTAGGATCACTAATAATAGGCTCAATGTCCTTGGTTTATGGCTAGAAACCAAATATGATTGAGTACATCCCATGCTCGTCTTTTTGGGTCTGGCTTACCTCACTCAGGATAGTGTTTTCTATTTCCATCCATTTGCATGCAAAATTCAAGAAGCCCTTGTTTTTTACTGCTGAGTAGTACTCTAATATGTATATATTCCATACTTTCTTCATCCATTTTTCCGTTGAAGGGCATCTAAGTTGTTTCCAGGTTCTGGCTATTACAAACAATGCTGCTATGAACATAGTAGAGCATATACTTTTGTTGTATGAAAAGGCCTCTCTTGGTTATATTCCCAAGAGTGGTATTGCTGGGTCCAGGTGTAAGTTGATCCCGAATTTCCTGAGAAACCGCCACACTGCTTTCCAAAGTGGTTGCACAAGTTTGCATTCCCACCAGCAATGGATGAGTGTACCCCTTTCTCCACAACCTCTCCAACAAAGGTTATCATTGGTGTTTTTTATTTTAGCCATTCTGACAGGTGTAAGATGGTATCTCAAAGTTGTCTTGATTTGCATTTCCCTGATCGCTAAGGAAGTTGAGCATGACCTTAGCAATAAGTCAACATAAGGGGATCAAGGGGATTCGTATCGGAAAAGAAGAAGTTAAGCTCTCGTTATTTGCAGATGATATGGTAGTATGCATAAGCGACCCCAAAAACTCTACCAAAGAACTCCTACAGCTGATAAACACCTTTACTAATGTGGCAGGATACAAGATCAACTCCAAAAAATCAGTGGCCTTCGTATACACTAAGGATAAGGAAACAGAGAGGGAAATTAGAGAAGCATCACCTTTCACGATAGTCACAAATAGCATAAAATATCTTGGGGTAACTCTGACCAAGGATGTGAAAGATCTATTTGACAAGAACATTAAGTCTTTGAAGAAAGAAATTGAAGAGGACACCAGAAAATGGAAGGATCTCCCTTGCTCCTGGATTGGGAGGATCAACATAGTAAAAATGGCAATTCTACCAAAAGCAATCTATAGATTCAATGCAATCCCCATCAAAATCCCATTAAAATTCTTCACAGATCTGGAGAAGACAATAATCAACTTTATATGGAAAAACAAAAAACCCAGGATAGCCAAAACAATCTTATACAACGAAAGATCGTCTGGAACCATTACCATCCCTGACTTCAAACTCTCCCACAGAGCTACAGTATTGAAAACAGCTTGGTATCGGCATAAAAACAGAGAAGTCGACCAATGGAATCGAATAGAAGACCCTGACATTAACCCACAAACCTATGAACAGCTGATTTTCGATAAAGGAGCTAAAAGTATACAATGGGAAAAAGAGAGCATCTTCAGCAAATTTGCTGGCAAAACTGGATGTCAACCTGTAGAAGAAGGAAAATAGATCCATAT
This sequence comes from Microtus oregoni, assembly GCF_018167655.1. NCBI lineage: Eukaryota > Metazoa > Chordata > Mammalia > Rodentia > Cricetidae > Microtus > Microtus oregoni. Next base: position 6,134 of record NW_024544315.1, on the reverse strand, counting down.
CTATCACCATGCACAAAACTCAAGTCCAAATGGATTAAAGACCTCAATATCAATCCAAACACACTGAACCTGATAGAAGAGAAAGTGGGAAGTACTCTACAATACATGGGCACAGGAGACCACTTCCTACATATAACCCCAGCAGCACAGACATTAAGAACCTCATTGAAGAAATGGGACCTCCTGAGACTGAGAAGCTTCTGTAAAGCAAAGGACACTGTCGCTAAGACACAAAGGCAACCCAATGACTGGGAGAAGATCTTTACCAACTCCGCAACTGACAAAGGTCTGATCTCCAAAATATATAAAGATCTCAAGAAACTAGACCGTAAAATGCTAATCAACCCAATTATAAAATGGGGCACTGAGCTGAACAGAGAATTCTCAACAGAAGAAGTTCAAATAGCCAAAAAACACTCAGTATTAAATGGAATATTTCCATCAAATTCCTCCTGCCTGGGGTCAGAGAACCCAGAAGTGGTGAATGTGGAGAGATTGTAAAATCTAGAGTGGATGGAGAACACCAAGGAAACAAGGTTTACTGGACACCGCAGGACTAATGCATGTCAGTATGCACAGGGCACGCACAGGTCCATATTGGATGGGATGGCAGCACTGAGACTGGAAGTGGATCCAAACCTCATCCCTCATCCAGGAGCTCTTGCCAGTTGACCTACCACCGGAGGAAGTGTTTATTTTATCTGAAGGAATCTTACCGGGGATACAAACCCCCCTTAGAGACAGGACCCAATCCCAGCAGTAGATGTCAACACAAAATGTATTCAATGGCATTTTTGGAGTGTATTTTTTCTCTCATAATGCTTTGTTTGCAATTCTTCTTCTTTGTTTTTGTTCTTTGTTTTACCTCACTGATCTTTTGCATATATATATATATTTTTTTTTTCATTTTTTTTTGTTTTTATGAGATTGCTGTGTGCAAAAGTGTGTGTCCATGTACCTGTATCTTTTCATTGTGCTTTATTTTTTGGCTCTTTTTCCTGTTTGTTTGTTTTGTCCTTCTCTCATTTGTTTTGTTTTAGTTTCCTGTTTGTTTTCTAATGAGAGAGAAAAAAAAGAGTGTATATATGGGTGGGTGGTGAATGAAAAAATTAAAATTATATGAAAATAATAATTTTGAAATTCTATGCTAACTACTAAATTCAGTAAGCATAAATTGTGAATATACATTATGTGAATTACGTTCTTCAACAAGCTGTTCATGATTTCTTTTTTCAGCCCAATAAACCTTATTTTCCCATTCTCACAGTATTTTGATGCACTGTTAAACTTTCATTCTCATTTGTTATATTCTGGATTTTTTTAAATAATACTTTAGGAATCATGTGTTTTTCTGTGTGCATATTTGTGTGCATTAGCGTGTGTGTATGTACGTGTGTATTTGTATATATTTATGTAAACAGTTAATGAAATATAATATCAATTTGATTGGACAAAATTACTTATCAAAAATATTTAATTTATCAACAATCAATGAAGTCTTGGGATATGTTAAAGGAATTTCATTTGGCTTATATATTTAGAGGCTCAGGGAAGGAAAAGTAAGATTTAGTGAAAAAATATATAAATCCTTGCGTAGTAGTTAAAGCAACTGTTGTGACAGTTATCTATAGAAATATGACAACAAAGGAATGAGAAGCAGAATGTTCTTTTCTGGGGATAAGGACTATGGTTTGCTACATATAAATTCTCACTTGTTAAAATGACAGTTATTACAATGTCTTTTAATCAACAGTTAGCAACAACCAAAGTTAAGAAGAAATATCCATAACCAGGAAGCACTTCTGTTAATCATTACTAATAAATTTCAAGATGCAAGTTTACACCCATAACAAAATAAACCTTTGTATTATGATGGTTTTGAAATCAGTCTCAAAACTCTTTGACACTTAAAAATGGAAGCTTTTTGTTTTGTCTACACTATGAGTTTAAAAGCTTTCAGTGAAGTCAAGATCACAGAAGTGATACTCTGCACTTTCTATGGCTGGATCATAAAACAACAGGCAACTTTTTCTTTTTGCTACAATACCTTTTGCTCACAATCAGGAAGTATCGTATAAGAAGTGTAGTTACTCCAAGACCCTATGAAATGAGAATGTCAAATGACAAAACAGCTATATGTAGTTTTTTAGAATTTTATCTAGCTGTTTTCAAAACTTTAGGCATAGAGTTCTAGATACCTCAGATCATAGCAGACAAGTCATTTCTGTTATGTACTATATGGACTTTCAGCATCCATGAACATCATAAAAATCATCTTATGCTGTCAAGTATTAGTTATTTAATGAGAAAATATAATCTTATTCCAGAAAAGAAGACATGTGCACTAATAGAATGACAATTATATTTTATTTATGGTATAAACATAGCAATGGCTCTTTCCCACACATGAAGAATCTCTTAGAAACAAAATATGAAATGAATAAATAATCATGATCTAAAGGACATATAAAAGTGTGTGGGGTGTGTATGCATGTACAATGAAATTTTAATCAGCAGTGATGAGTTTACAACATACATGAACCTTAAAACCATTTTATATAAACCAAGTAAATAGAAACTAAAGGCTAGTTTAGTTAACCAGACTACTTTGTGTAATGTTCAAAACAGATATATTCATAGAAAAAGAAAGATTAGTAGACGGCAGGGGATAGAAGGAGAAAAACAAGAATAGGACTGTAATTTGTAACGTTTCTTTTGGGACGATGGAAACACTAAATTATGAAAGATGGCTCTTATGGTAGATGAATAATAATTCCATTTTTACTCTATTTATTATATATTAAATTATATTTCCACTGTTACCCCCCTCATGATATTCTGCTTCTGAATCAACATGTAACTCCCCCATCTTACTTAGGATTTTTATTGCTGTGAAGAGACACCATGGCCATGGCAACTGTTATAAAAGAAAGCATTTAACTGGAACTGGCTTACAGTTCAGAAATTTAGTCCACTGTCATCATGGTGGGAAGCATGATGACACACAGGCATACATAGTGCTGGAGAGATAACTTAGAGTTCTATATCCAGATCCAAAGGAAATAGGAAAAGACTGTGAGCATCTGAGACCTTAAAGCCCATCCCCTATGACACACTTCCTCCAACAAAGTCACACCAACTCCAATGAGTCTACATCTAATAGTGTTACTCCCTGTAAGCCTTTGAGAACCATTTTCTTTCAAAGCATGGCACATACACCTAAGAGTCTTCAGAAGAACTTTTCCACTTTGTTTTGTTGTGCTCAGGCATTTTGGAAGAATTTTGGGCTAGCTTTATTTTGTTATTTTATTTTGGATGTTGTATTAACCCTGCTTCCAAATCCTCTGTAGTATTTCTTCAATTGAATCTTTGAAATGTATTATTTCCAATTTCCCATGATTGGACAGGTTTTCATGTGCAGATGGTAAGCATTAGTTTTCCTCCTTGTTTACAGTCATGTGAATGTGTTAAGTAAGCATTTGTGGGTCAAAAATATGTGGTTCACAGAAGACAAACATCCTTTACTTTTTCTTGCCTCTTAAGATAGCAATTCTGAATTTAACATAAGCTTCTGGCGAAGGTTGTCATATACTAATGACTTAATGATAAATATGATAATGAATATTTATCCGAATAAAAAGAGATAAATGGAACACAGGAAAGATAAGTACTCTAAACATTAACTCAATATGACATGGTTTTCAGGCACCTTCCTTAATGCCTTTAAAATATAAACAATGGGCCCAAAGTCACATTTAGCACAATGAGGAATCAAATTGGTAGCAAACATGCTTATCTGGATCTTAAAACATGACTTTTTCTGGAAATTTCTTCCTGGATACATATAGTGGTGGTTGCTACTATAATGGATACTCTCTAATACCTAATAAACCCAACAATGAAATAGTCATCCAAAAGTATCAACAACTGATCTGTAAAATCAAATTTTAAAAATTACAAATGGAATCATGATAACTTCCAAAAATATCACTCTACTTTTTTCTGTCAAGTTTATTTATATGATATTTTTATTTTAAAACTTTCAAGATACATTTTATTACATCACTTGACCCTTCCCTTTTCTCCGTATAGCCCTTCCCATTTCCTGTACCCCTTGGTTTGGTTATTGTACCTTAATGTGCACAGATATACTTATAGGGCTTTGTATTCTGAAAATAAATAAAAGCCTGAGACGGATCTTTTCGGTTTATTTATTTATTTATTTATTTATTTATTTATTTATTTTTAAGACAGGGTTTCTCTGTAGCTTTGGAGCCTGTCTGGGAAACTAGCTCTTGCAGACCAGGATGGCCTCGAACACCATCCTGGTTCTGCCTGCTTCTGCCTTCTAACTGCTGGGATTAAAGGCGTGTGCCACCACTGCCCAGCTCTAAAAGAATTGTTTAGATGACTAATATAATGTATATATGTGTAAGGTGTGATAAAAAAAAATCAAAATGTCAAGCTGAGTAACAGCTGACTAGTTCTTTACAGTTATTGCAGCAATAAACAAATAGCTACTTTGTCAACCTGTGTTTTGCAAATAAAATATCAAATATCCCAAACTAAAGGCATCCTAATACCTATAAGGAACACAGAAAAACTCTGCATGAAAACATTATCCACATGTACAGTAAAAGTAGAACACACTTTGTTCCATAGTATGGAAACATTGACAAAACAATTACCACTTAAAGCCGACCTTTACTCAGAAAAACTTGTATAAACAGAACAAACCTCTTTAAAAGAAATATCTTCAAAGGGTCAATTCCTATGGTGTTCCCAGACCAGGCAGGCTGCTATAGGGCAGGAAGAGTGCATTTATACAGAGAGATGCTGCAAGAGCACAATTATCTTTGAAAAACTTTGGGGCCAGTACAGACCCTGTCGAATCTGTGGTCTGTGCCAAGGGTAGGCAGGGATTCATACTCTATTTTCTCTGTACCTTCCTTGTTTAGAAACTTCCTTGTAGACAAATGCCTTATCTTTTCAGATTCATATTAAATTTTGTTCCAAGTCCATTTCTCCCTTTATCTCAGGAAATTCTGAGTGAATAAGAAGCTTATGTTCTCTCCCACAACTGGCATGCTTTTTGTACAATTTGTTTTACAAGGTGTCAGAGGCAGTTTTATCATTTCGCTTGCTTTTAAATGTCCATCTGTTACCACCCAAGTACTTTTCACAAATACATGACCCACAAAGAATTTTGCTTATTTTAACTGCAGCAAGACTGAACCAGTATTTTGAACAGTCTCAGGGAGAAGTCTTCCAGTTTGATATTGAGATTACTGGTAGAATACACTTTGAAAAATATTTCTTCTATACAAAAATTCTGGATTAGACTAAAGTCAGTGAGCTAACAAAGATTTTGTAATTTATATTGTCTTGGAGAATCATTTTGCAATTTTGTACAAGTGTATATGGGGGGGGTTACCAAGTCTTATATCAGGAGCTATTTTCCATCCTATTTAAAATTAAAAATGACAGTTTTATCCCATTTCAAGTAGAGCTGGATTTGCAAAAATGAGGAAATGATCTACGCATTCAGAGCAGGGATACAGATACTATAAACAAGAGTTCCTGTAAGGAATCGGTGTCTACAAAGGCTTGTTGCCTGATTAGAACCTCAGTGGTGTACAGAGGTTGCAATACGGAAAGTCCTAATTATAATAATTCTGGCTTATCATTAGCCCTCTAAATAGTCATTGTTTCCCCACATTTGGCTCAAACCTAATATATTGTGACTAGTAGATATAAACCTTTTAGACTGTATTAACTGAACAAAACCAGCTTCCACAGGCCAAAAGGCAAAGAGGCATCAGATAGCATCTGAGATATGCAGCAGTAAACTTTCCACTTCATTGCAACTGCCAACTTAAAGTTTCCACCGAGTATTTGAAAAACACCTTTATTTATGACATCTGTTGTTCCATTATCAGAAAAACACCATGAAACTGCTTTTATAGCAGAACATGCATCTTGGAGTACTCTAAATCTCTGTTCCTGGATCATGTTCATTCAAATATGGCATTAGAAACTCTCTCTTATGCCCTTTGAGGTGAGAATTATGGTTTGAGTCAACAGGAGGAAGCTTAATTTCCTGAATTAGAGTCACTTTACAGAGAAACAAAGGC
>NW_024544314.1:17500-48358 GCF_018167655.1 Microtus oregoni | reverse complement strand
AGGCTGGGTTAGAGGAAAAGAGACTGTAGAAACCAGTAGAAAAGTGGAGACCCACATGAAAGGCCTGGTGAAAAGCCACTAGGAAGGGGTTTCCCTTAAGCATCAGAGAGACAATAACTGTCCTGTAGAATTTTGAACCATTTGCTCATACGGTGGAAAAATTTGTCAAGATCAATGAGAGTTTGGAAGTCCAGTGTGCCATTTTCAGGCAATCAAGACTGATTGCCAAGTTTGTATTGATGTCAAGTTGTATTATTAGCAAAGAATATGACAGCAAAGTATAAATGGTATCTCTGGGCCTGAGAGAGGAAAAAGACAAACTTAACCTAGTAGACTGAGAGGAGTGAGTGAAGCAAGTGGGGACTTGATCGGGGGAGGGGGAGGGAAATGGGAAGCGGTTGTGGGGACGAGGCAGAAATCCTTAATAAATAAATAAATTAAAAAAAAAAAGAAAGTGGCTGAAGGTATAGACTCAAAATCTGAACTCAAATATGGTGGATTCCAGAAGCCTGAAGACACAAATAATCCAATCCTAGGAGGGCCAAGTAAGCAACTTGGTTCTGTTAGGAGAAATTATAACTGTAATATGAGTAGGGAGACCATCCTTTACCTTTTATGATTGCAGATAAATTTAATGAAGCTTAGTTTTTAAGGAAAGAAAGCTCGAAATAGCACAGCTAAGATAGGGAACATCAAGATTTATTTTCAATACTTAAGAGTTTCAAAACATAATGAAAAAAGAGTGTCGAAGTATTTGTAAAGCAGAAGAAAAATTAGAACAATATACTAAGAGTAAAATTATGAGAAAATATGAGAGAATTGAGGATGGTTATTCAATCTAGGAATGGAATCCCCACTTGTAAGGGATCAAGGGTGTTGAAAGCCTATAAAACTGTATACTAAGAACACAAACATAGTCAGCGACAGTTGAAATTCACTACTGGTTAGGCCCAACTACATTTTTCCTTTTGTATTCCTTCATGTTTACTTGCTTCTTGTTCAACACTTTCATGCTAAAGATGAATCTCAGGATACCATGAATGCCCTGTGTTATATCACAGTGTCCCAACAGACAGTGTTTTACATGTGGTTTTGTATATGATCATGAAAATCTTATTTCAGAGATTCCTGGTGACATTGACAAACTTTGATTATTATTGCAATTCATGCTTGTAAAATTATAATAATGTTTTTACATCACATTGTGGTGGTTTTCGTTTTGATTATTTTTGTTATGTGCTACCTATTATATGTCAATTGAATAATAGCCATTTTCAACTTTTGAACTATTATAGATATTCAATCAATCAGCACCTGATAGTGGATAAACATGCAAGAGGGTTGCAATATTATTGCATTATGTCCTTTTCTCACTTACTATGCCCAGGTGGTTTAATTAAAAAAAAAATAAGATCAATGTTTGTTCAAATTGTTTTTACTCACTAAAGAACACATTAAGAAAGACAAAGAGCTTTTTAATGATCATTTCTAAGTGCCTCTAAAGAGCTGTTAAATTGGATTATGAGGAGTGTTTTGGTAGTGACTGAAGTGTTATAAGAAGACAATACCTGCTTTGTGAAGTAAGGTAGATAAAAAATATTCAATGTTCCATGTTACTTTTCCTACACATGCTTTAATGAACCAGTGTGTATTTCTCTATTTCTTCATGAGATTGCCCACATAGTGGGCTCTTTGTCTTTCTTAAGGTGAATAATCTTGGCTTGTCTTCAGTTTGTGGAATGTGTTCACCTTGGCAAAACTGATTTGAGAAGAAAGACAATTCATAAAAAGCTTTTCATACTAAGGTTTAAAAACATTGATATTTATAACTTTTCTCGTTTCATATTAAGTCATAAATACCAAGATTATTCACTGTTTCACTGTTGTGAAACTTGAAGCTTTCCATAGAAGTGTGCTCTCTCTCTCTCTCTCCCCTCTCTCCCCCCCCCCTTCTCTCTGCAGTTTCAAAGGGTTTCTTTTTTTCTATTAGTTACCTGATGCTGGTTTTGACAGAAGTGATGAGCAAGGGATTGCTATTCATGAAGCTACAGCCAGTATAGATTAGTAGTTGACTGTATGCTTTGAAGGTAAAAAGCCCTGAGTTCAATTTTCAGCACCCTAATTCCACCAAAGGCACTGCCATAAAGTAAAATAATGGGAATTAAAGATAAATATAAGTAAAACTAGAGAAGAGAAGCAAAGAAAGAACAAATACACAGGGATTTCAATTTGATGATTATGAAGCTAGAGATGTGGCTCTGTAAATATACTAGCTGCTTTTTCCTAGAATCCAGGTTTGGTTCACAGCATCCACATGGTGTCTCACAGCCATCTACAGCTCTAGTTTTAGGGGAGCTAACACCTTCTGGTCTCCACAGGTATCAGGCAGAAATGTGGCATACAAACATACATGCAGGTAAAACAGTCACACACATAAATGCTAAAATAATACAATTTAAAAGGAATATAGGTATCTTCAATTAAAACTTATGCTTATGTACAAGTAGAGAATTCATTCAAATATATTTCCTGTATTGACACTAGTTCAACAGAGAGATTAAGTTGCTTATTTTCATATAATTTTTCATTTACATTATTAGTTATAAAATCAGAATAAATCAATTATAAAATGAAGCAAAATTAATGGTTTTCATTTTTGTTTTTAAATCTCCATCTCTAATTCACAAACTCTAATAAAAGATTGCTAATATAGTTCAAGAAACATTGAATATAAGGGTAGAATTGAACATCATTTAGCAAGAAGAATGAGCAGCAACTTTAAAAATATTGCTATTTAATAGAATCTCTACCTTTCAACCAAGTTATCATTCATTCATTATTATAAGTGATCTACCATTGAACTATCTAACCAGACATTTTCCTTTTTAATTACTTTTGTTCATACAATACTTTGATCGTATTCTTTCTCCTGTCCCACTCCAATATTCTTCCCACTAACTTTAAGCTCTCCCTGTCTCTCCCTCTTCCGCCCCCCCTGGAAGAAACACCAATCCAAAGGAGGGGTGGGTAAACCCAAATAAAAACAAACAGGCAGACACAAACAAAAGAAGGAAGGAAACTAATAAGAGAAAAAGTCTTACCAAAACAGAACAAAACAAAACAAAGGTGCTTACAAAAAAACACCAACAACAAAAACACGGAACATTTTGTGTTGGTCCACTACCACTAGGCATGGGGCCAGCCGTTGACTGTGGTTGACAGACAGTGATATTCTATTGAAGGAAGTTGATTTTTCCTTTGCCAGCAGATATCGGATCATGATAGCTTCTTGGTTAGGAGCTGGACTATATGATTTTTCTATTTTTGAAATGAAAATTACCAATTACATTTTAATAATCAACTTGCAGAAAAGTTCATGTTATTCTCTTAGTATTATTATGCTTCCCTTAAACATGTTAGCTACAACCGAGCAGTGGTGGTGCACACCTTTAATCCCAGACCTTGAGAAGCAGAGGCAGGCAGATCTTCATGAGTTCAAGGCCAGCCTGGTTTACAAAGTGAATTCCAGGACAGAGAAGCCATATTTTGAGAAACAAACAAACAAACAAAAGTTAAATCCATCCTTTGGGGTGCCATTCAGAAAAGCATTTGTTTTTGTTTTGTTTTTAGAAAAACTAAGTGAAGGTGACAGTTTTAGCTCACTGAGAATTATTTTGACTCACTATTTTTAAATAACAAGCCACTGGAAGAATGAAGCATAGGAGATAAGCTAGATTTCAAGCTGACAATGCAATGAAACTTTACCACATAGGAACAAAATGAGAGAGGTCCATTGAATATTTTTATTTCCTCAACTGGACTTTCAATGAACATATTGGGTCAGAACTAAAACATTTGTGTTGCCATACGTATACAGCTACACATTAATGTATACATATAGTATATAATGACTACAGAAAGTTTAAAAGAACACATTTACTAAACATTTTTCTAGACTTTTTTTTTGAAAACTCAACACTGCTCAATTTATTTTTCTATGAAGCCAAAAACTAATAGTGAGTAATTAGGTTATCATCATAATCATTATTGAAGCAGGATGCTAGCTAGCTATAGGAGCTGTGTAAAATATATTGACTGCCTTCCTCCAGAGTAATTGCTGGACCAAGCCTCTTTGTGCCCATAATCAATTTTAGCAATAAATGTTCTCTAGCTTGAAGCACTTTGTCCCACAAAAACTCAAGAGCTCTTTGAAAAAAATGATATTTCATAAAGATTTTAATCATTGATGTCTTTGTCTTGTATATGGACAAGTATTGATTCATTGTCAGTTTTTAATCACCTCAAATCTCAGCTAACACAAACACTATTATTTCAAGTATACAGGTATGACACAGCAATTTTCTTTTCTTTGATAAAATTCCTCATGTGTTCCTAGGTTGCTCTGGGTCGACAAAGTAGATTTGCTGGTTGTAACTATGCTTTTTTTCTGGATGCCTAGTTGCCTCCTAGTGTGTAACACTCTCCTATGAGATAGCTAGGGCAACTTGTCTCTCTTTCACACCTCTCATCTTCTCCAAACCTGGCTCAGGTGTGTTTCGACAGAAAAAAAAATTCACACAGAGTACAGAAAAACTGGTCTAACCCTTTTGAGGCCAACATTTGGAAGTAGGATGCAAACCTCTCTGATGCATTTTACTTGTCAAAGCAAGTCAGGGGCTGACACAGATTCAAGAGGCAGGAAATGAGGAAGAGAAGAGCAGCGAGACCACATTGAAAAGGGCATGGGCTCATTAAAGGATGAAATATTTGGACCAATTTTGTTGTTAATAAACCATTTAGAGCAGATGTTCTTGCACAATGTAGTTCCCTTGCCAAGTAATATTTTCATATAAGAATAGCCTCTAAACAATGCCAATATCAGTCTTTCTGAAATAGTATAGTTAGTTAAAACATAATTAGTTAAAACATGTCTAATTTTATTAAAATTAAAATATGGCTTAAGTGTATCAAAATTAGAAGCCATCTTTAAAAGTCTAAAGACAATAGATGTGTGTCCATATTTCTTTGAGTGCCATAACAAATATTCTCTGATGTAGTCTCTTATACATCTGTAATGTGATCATTTTCTGCCCCTCAATAGAACCTATGCTTAAAGAACTGGCTTACTGCGATTAGGGTAATCATAAAATGAAATTTGATCCTAGCATCTGAAGGTCATTGTGCTTGTACTCTCTTCCACCTTCCACATTTTCCTGTTAATAATTTATTCAACTTTTAAGAATCAGTAGAGAAACTCCTACTTTCTGTTATTCTCCCAGAATGGAAAAAAAAATCTCTCTTATTTGTACCAGCAGCACATTTATGACACCAGTCTCAAGAGGATTATAATTATAATTGCTTTAAAGTACACCTCTTTCCGAGAGGGTGACAAAATCTGTGAAAACAATAGCAATAGGTAAAGGGGAAAAAACACCTTTCATCTCTCTATTCTTCCTGATGTGTGGGACAGAATGAAGCATGTGACTCATGCTGATTAAATGTTGTGTAACTTAAATACTTCTCTCCTTTGACATGTGATGAAAACAAGTGAAGTGTTATATAATTTAACAACATTTTCTGCACAATTGAGAAAAACCAGAAGAGCAGTTTAAATAAGTGCTATTTACTTTCAAGTACCATTTTCTTCAAAATAAATCCAATAAATGGAGGATTTTTAAAATGCAACTGGCATGTTTATATGTTTATGAAATGCCTAAAGTAAATGCACAAACCCAAAACTTATTATTTTATTTTCTGCTAATTTAATCCTCATCACCTTTTAGGACTTTAATTTTATTTTTCACTTTAGTTGATGATAACAAGAGAATAGTTCTCCAAACCTTTAGACAATATTGCCTTAGTTGAGTTACTGCTCAGGAGCAGTCTTCGCCATATTTGTTAAGAATGCCAGTCATATGGATATCCCAAGGAGTTAACAGAATCTCTGATGTTAATCAATATAACAATTTACAGGTTTCGTTCTTTTTTCAAATGTTTAGTCTTTGTGAGGATGTATTTATGGGTGTCTGCTTGGAAAGTGACTAGATGAGCACGTGTGGTCGTGTATATGTGGAGGTCAGAGAACAACTTTGGGTGCCAGTCTATATCATTACTTGACACAGGGTACTTACTGTGCTCAACACTGTGAATATCAGCCTAGGTTGAACCATCTTCACAGCCCTAAACCTGAGAAAAAGATCATAATGTATATGAAAGAAGTACCACTTTGCCCACTAGCTTGCCACAGATTCAGCCCAGCATAAAGAATAACTACTTTTGTCAAATAGCATGTGACATTAAGTAACTAAAGGGAAAGAACAGAAAGAACTGATTACATGAAAACGTTGCTATCTTGAGAGAGTGGGGAGATGACTATGTGGTTAAGAGCACCTCTTGCTCTTGCGGAGGACCTGGTCTAGGTTTGGTTCTCAGGGTCTCTTCGCACTGCTCCGGCTTCTGCAGGCATGTGACATATGCATAGAAGAAGAAGAACACTCATACCCTATGAACAAAATAGCACAGTGAACAACAAAAACAAGTTTTAAAACTCGCATTTTGGAGATTATGTAGGTGCGCAAATTATAATTACCTATCAGTAATTCTGAATGATATTATAAACAAATCACCATAACTTAAACAACATTTAGATAGCAAGAATGGTTAAGAGATTGGTAGGTAAAGTGTCTACATTTAGAGTTTATGTAATGCTTAATTGTGGTGACTTTAGAAAAATTATTTGTATTCTCTATGCCACAAATTTATTATGTGTAAATTATAGGTGGGTTTCCTTGGTTATTGTAGAACTTAATTAAAGCAAAATATGTAAGGTACACTGATGTTTGGCTCAAAAATTAATGAATAAATCTATGTGAAAATGATTCATATGGAAAAAGCCAGTCTTCAACCATGTACTACTACTACAATATTGGAAACATCTTCTGGTTCAACTTGTTAGAAGGAAATAGAAATACAAGAGGCATAGAAGCGTTTACTTACATATTCTATACTTTGTAACCTTATGAATCATTTCCTTGATTTAGTGTCTACAAAGTGGCCTTCAGTATAGTCTAATAAAATATTATGAATTGACCAAGGTTCACTTCCTCAGTTAGCAGCAGAATAGCATGATTAGGGGAAAAACAATGTTTTGTCACACACGTTGAACACATACAATTGCCCAGGACTGTAACTAGGAAAATATATATAAATTAAAGATTAAATATAAATTTATTATTTATTGAATACATGAATGTTAAGTCATTGCTTTTACATGTGTGAATAAAATTATACCACCGTAGATTTTATTTCATTCTAAGTACTGATAGATAATATTTCCTCAGTAATCTTATTTATTATGTCATATTTGTATATGACATGTATATATGTATATGTGTTTACATACTTCAAAACAAAATGCTTCATTTTGACAACTTCATGCTATATTTTTATGTAAAACGCTTGTTGGAATAGATCATAACTCATTTATTTGCCTATCACTATGTGTCCAAATATAAATAATTTACTATGTGATTTAGTATAAAAATTAAAGGTATCTTTCAGTATTTCAATGTATATGGAACATATAATTCTTATAAAAAAGAGTTATTAAATTCAAATATTGTAAGTCTTCTATGTTACATTTTTTAATTTCATTATGGCTATATAAAATAATATATAATACAAAATTACCAAAGTTTTGCAAATTTTAGTTTTTGAAAACATGGAGAAATGAACTAGGATTATCCATGGTAATTTACAAATGGTAAATCAGAAGTCTAAGTAAAAAATTCATTTTTTTAAACAAAGTTTGTAAGACATAGACTTTATCAGACAATGAAATATGCTGACTTTGTTAATCATGTTTTTCCTTTATTGTTTGAAACAAACCATTTATAGACAATGACTGGATTGCCTTTGATTGTTGTGTTGCTACTGCTCAAGGTTGTAATGTGAAATCTGCCTGAGTCATTTTTTATGAACTTAATACTATAGCATACACATTGGTTGCTAGTGATTATGTTTTATAAAGATACACTGCTGAATAGAATGACATTTTGCAACTGGGGTGAATGTGAAAGTATTATATTATATAACTTAGCTGTTGAGTACTTCTTAGCTCCAAGGAATAACTTGGCTTTTTCTTCATTATCTTTGCAGCCAGATTTCAGTGCTATTTCTGGTACATAAGAGTCTCTAAAAGTATTTGATGCTAAGTGATAATGAATAAATACATGTTAATTTTCATCTGTTAAATCCTAAGAACATTCCAGAACTTCGATACTCCTGTTAAAGAAGAAAATGTATTCCAGTGATACATTTTGGTTTTTGCGATGACATTCCTAGAGATATAATTGGTAAATTAAGCCTAAATAAGAATATTTGGGCTTTCAATTCCTGCCTGACATGGATGTCTGCCACAATTTTTTTGCAATGTGTGAAGTGTCAAAATAGTGATGGTTCATCCACTTTCTCATTTTTCTCTCCCGAGTAACTAGCTTGACTATACAGGCAGATTCCCTAGCCCAAGAATTTCCAGGTGCATTTATTTGGCTAATGGCAGCTCTTAAAAGAAACATGAAAGAAAGCATCTAGAATGATAAGGACACTTGAGTGATGGGAGATCCTCTCAGGCAGCCTTCTTACTTGTTTAATTGTCTACAGGCCAAAAATTGCTCTCTTCTCTGAGTCTAGGAGTAAACATAGTTCTCTATTCTAGTGGTTTCATAAGACTCTATCTTCATCTTTGCAAACATTCTTTTGATAAGCTTTTACAATATTACTCATTCTTGCAATGGCTGATTGATCCTCAAAACAAAGTTGGAACCTTACTGCCTGGTAAGAACATTTAACATGAAGGATGACACAAGAAATATAATTTGAGTTTATCAAACACTTTCTCAATCTGGGACTATATTAAACACATTACATTTATTAGTTATTTAATCTTTATGATATCAAGCTAGATAGTGCTATTGATCACTCTGAATCTAAGCTCACAAGAGGGAATTGTCAAGAAGTATGAGCATTATCATTCAAAATACAGAATAAATTCATGATAGTTAGCATCTTTTAAGCATATCTTATTTTTTTAAAATTCCATTCTACATAAAATTTTCACATCATTACCACACAATCTGGGTAATACAATATTTTGTTTTTAAAAACTGAAATAATTAGGCATGGATTAGAAGGGACACTTGCCCACATTTCATAAGAATATAGAAGATTTGGATTTCAATAAAAGCATTGTGAATGTAGAGTAAATTTTATTCATAAAATTACAACTTTTGTGCTTTGTAAAACACATTTTATCAGAGTGAAATTTTCTTTCCAAATACTCTCTCTATAACACATAACCCTTTCAATCATTACATTCCTAAAATTAAAGCTGAAGCATGTTTTATTTGTCTTTATTGAGAGGCTTGTAAAGCATTATTAACATGTATTGTTCACAATTTGTACAGTGCTCATTCTTAAACACGCTAGTCCACAGAAGTATCATGAGGTTGTTACTGTTTCCAAGTATGATTGCTGTTCATTGAGCTATATAGCTTAAGATATATATAGATATATATATATATATATATATATATATATATATATATATATTCCTGTATGTATATTATGCTGCAATACAATTGTTGTTAAATTTTTTAAAACCATACTTAAGGAATTATATCACCTATGAAGAGTTCCTCTTTAAACTATAGTGGGCTGTTTCATTTTGTGCTGAGCAGTCAGTCCAGCAGCATTGCCTCCCCGGAGATCTTGAATCCTCACTTTTGCAGTCCTTTTGCTGTTTCCAGTGTCCAGACATTTGTAATCACTGAGCAGTCTCTTGACTTTTTGAGCAACAGATATATCCAAGGCTTGACCTTTTTGTAACCAGAAGGTCATGCTAAATTATCCGTGTGCTCTTTACCTCTTACTGGAACACTATATTGATCCTTCTGTATTTTCAGGTTAAAAGACTAATGTAACTCCGAATAGTTAGAGGCCCCTTAAACAGCTTCACAAATGCATTTCTGAGCTTTTCACAGTTGGGTTTTTTTTTATTTTAATTGTTCTCCTCTTTGTTTATACCACCTATTAATATTTTTAACATTGTAGGGGCTCCCATGTTTCTTAGTTCTTTACTTACAGTACTATAGAAGGGTTGCTATTTTATGATCACTTCATCTTGCTACTTGGGTTAGCAAAGAAGTCAATAACCTCATGGGTGAATCTGCTGAGTAATGTCAAAAGTTCACTGAGTTCATTTAATAAAGGAAGCATTAGTCATGAAAGGAACTGAAGACAGAGAGCCACAGAGTCATGTGGAACAAAAAGGATGTGATACTTTCTTTTACAAAATCATTTTCTGCACTTGAAAGGAAAGCCATTAACGATGGGATTTTAGGAAAATAGGATGCTTTTCATTACCCTAAATGTCACCTGTGAACAAAAAAAAAAAGATGTTACAGATATCAAAGAAGAAATGGGATAGAAACAAACTGAGATTTAATTAAAATAGCCAAAGAAGCAACAGAGTAAGGGCGTGAATCTTCTATGAGCTTTCCAATCCACCATTTATTTCCTCATTCTCAGTGATTTATGTGCACAATTACAGTTCTCCTTCCTTACTATTCTTCTAGGGGCTACACTTATACTCTTATACTATTAACCTACTATTATAGGGGTTGTACTCATATACACTGCAAATGAGCTCAACATTTTCTATGTGATTCAATAGCATGCTAAAATTTCACATGTACCTAGTACTTAGCGCTAGATAAATACAGAAGCGCTAATAAAATAAAGGTTAAAATCAACCCATATTTATTAAATAAGAATGAGTTGCCCATCAAAATGCAATACCTACAGAATACAACATTTTTTCATTTAAACTTCACAAGTGTGCTCTGAGCTGTTATTATATCAATTTCCATTTTACAAATAAGTTCAAAGGTTTACTTGCTTTACTAGGATACCATAGCTAGTGAACAGGGCACCTGAGTACCAAAGTTAGCTTCTGCTGCCTTTGTAACCTGTGATCCTTTGCAGTATATTATCTATAATTCTGTCTAACAAGAAGTTGAGAGTAGTTAAAACCAAGTGCAGGATGCAGGAGTAATGAGAT
Organism: Microtus oregoni; assembly: GCF_018167655.1. NCBI lineage: Eukaryota > Metazoa > Chordata > Mammalia > Rodentia > Cricetidae > Microtus > Microtus oregoni. The sequence continues at coordinate 37,239 of NW_024544314.1, read as the reverse complement.
TTTTTTTTCTCTCTGTGGGGTAGTCATATTACATGTAGACTAAGCATCTGAAGCTCCGTGACATTTCGTTGAGAACTGCTTTCGTAGATGGGAATTTTACTCAAAAGTGCTTTGATATTTGCTTTTACATTAAAGCAAACATACATTAAAGGAAGCAGGGCAAACCCTGCTTCAGCATGTGCTCTTAAAGAACTGTTAAACCTTAAGATATTGAATTGATACTGCCATATCCAGGATGAATTCATTCAATCTCATTTGCTGGAATCATGTTTCTTCTGGATGAAAATATGGCCAGTGGAACAAATAAGACTTGGATTTCTGTTATGAGACTTCAGTGAATCATTGGTTATATATGTGCTTTGAAAACTGATAAAATAATAGTATCAGTCTCTTTTCTACTAACATGCTGATTCCTTGCACTAAGATCATCAACTAGTTATACTTGGGAACCTTTGAAGAGAGTAGTATCATCATTACTCCTCTTCCATTTTGGTCAAATTTGCCATTAAAGGGAAAATTACCGAGTCTGCGTCACATTTAGACTGTAGGTAAGATTCTCTAAGCTTGTTGGTCTTTACTTCTTTTCCCTAATCAAAGCATATGTTTGGTGCTATATGATATTTATATTAGGTGCTCTGAGACACATTTCATATTTCCCACCTTCTATTCTTTATGAATAAATGTCAGTTTCTCATCATTGTTCTTCTTGGTTTGTCAGAGTTTGTCTGGCAACCAATATAGACGCCTGGTATGGCCTAAGAACAACAATCTTTGCCAGAAAAAAAATACATGTGCTTATATTAAAAACTGCTATATCCGGAAGATGCTTCTTTTCACAATTTTAGAAGACACTCTTTTCTCAGTTGCTTTGATAAAACTTGCTGCTGAAATAAACAGCATTTCAAGTTGTACTTTAATTTACTTGGAAAACAAAATCTCAGTATTATGTTTACATTCTTGATATTTATGGTATTATTAGGAAATATACAGTCATCTGCTTAAAGAGTCATAAAATATCACAGTTTTAAGATTTGCTTATACATAATAGTATACATAATCATCATTTTAAAAATCTTTCAGCATGTTAATGTTTTGTACTCTTTTCATTCTTACACTGTAGTTTCAAAAAGAACTACTGGGGCATAATTTCAAAAAAATAGTTTGTAAAAAATTGTCCTTAGTTGATATGATATCACAAAACCTGAGCATACAAGAATGAGTAACTTGCCTGCAGAAGCCAGGATTTTCTTCATAGAACGCACCTATCTAGGCAGCTACAGGGCCAATCATTGACATTGCTATCTGATTGTGGGACAATCCAACTTTTATGTCTTTAATCATAGATAAATCAATATTTTTTCTTGAATACAGGGATTTTCTTGATAAGTAAGTTACAAAGTTTATTTGCAATCTAAGTGGCTTGTGAGTAGTGGCAAATCACTAATGTTAGGCCTGTTATTTGACACGCAGGAGAAAACAATTCATGATTCGAGTCCACAGACTGGTATTTCCACAGTTATGTTTTCCTGGATCCACTTATTTAATATTTGTGGTATTATCATTCTTGAATATGTTTTCCCAGTTGGAAGGAACTACTGTCATCTGAGCATTATGTGTCTGATTTACCAATATAAGCTCCATGCAGCATCTTGCATAGGTTTGTTGATGTTCCATTAATTTCAGTGCTAGATAAGCTAAGTCTTTGTTGATAATCTGGGTGATAAGAGAGCTGGAAATAATCTCACCAAGAGGAATTGTGGATATTTTTAAATGAAAACTAGAAAATATTTGGAGTGTCTGTCAGAAGAAACAGTATCTGTACAAGATAACAGAGTAGAAAGATGAGGTTGAAAGAATAGCATGGTAAGATGGAAGGAGCAGAGAGAGGCTTCAAAAGTTACCTAGAACCAATGCAAAACATTGGATTTATGATTTCTAGTTTTGTAACAAAGGGCTGCACAGCCAAGTTCTTTGTCTCAACTGCTCCCATAAGATGAGTGCATTACTGTTAAGATGACGGAAACGATGCAACAGTGATAAGATCCATTTGCACAATTCAGTGTCTCCCATCCCTAGTTTCTCTAAGAATTTTAGGACTTCTTAGTGATTATAGTAATTTTTATGTTCTTTAATGGAATTTCTAAGTAGATATCCTAGAAAAATAAGTGGAAAACCTTATTAGAGTTATTTTCACCCTGTTTAATTCAATTTTTCTACCTACAGCCTCACCACACTGAACACCATGGATCTTATCTGATCCCAGAAGTTAAGCATGGTTAGGCCTGGATAGTACATGGATGGGAGACCAACTAGGATTACTAGGTATTTGGGTGTAAGACCACCTAAAATTACCAGGTCTGATAGGCTTCAAACTAACTACTGGCTAACTAACTAAAATAAATCAGATATTCTCAAAACTTGATTTGTTTTAAGATGAGAACAAGACTTTCTGAATTATTGTATGTAAGGTGTGACAAAAGGATGTTGAATAATATGACACGATAATTAAATTAATTACGCTCTAAATTTCAACTTGCTGTCATTAAGAGTTTACGTACATTTGTCCTAATGTTATAATTTCTTTGATCCTCATGATCAGCTTGAACTTTCTTTTTCATCCATTACTCCTGGCCACTTATTAATTTGATACATCAAATGCCCTTAAATATAGTTTTAAATTTCCAAAGCCTTTGTCATAGATATGAATCATAAAAAAATTGTAATTTCTTCAAGTGGGTGTGTTTTTTTTTTTTATTTCAGTTTGGAAAGCAGCGCATAGACAACCTCTTCAGTGACCTGCAGGATGGGAAATGCCTCCTAGACCTCCTGGAAGGCCTGACAGGACAAAAACTGGTAGGAACCTTCTTTCCTTCTTTCTTTCTTTCCTTCTTTCCTTCTTTCTTTCCTTCCTTCCTTCCTTCCTTCCTCCCTCCCTCCCTCTCTCCCTTCATTCTCTTTCTCCCTCACTCTCTTCCCTCGCTCCTTCTTGCTCTCTCTTTTCTTTCTCATGTGTATGTATGTGGGAGTGGATGCATGTTTTCATGTGGACATACAGACATGTGTGTGCATGTGTGTGTGTGAAGGCGAAAGGTTGACTTAAAATATCTGGCTCAGTCTCTCTCTGAGGCAAAGTCTCTCCCTTGAACCTAGACTTCATCAGTTCAGCTGGTCTATTTAGTCAGCTTTCTTCTGTGGTCCCTGTCTCTGTCTCCTGAGCCCTCGGATCACAGACAGGTTACCATACCTATTTGGCAACTATGTGTGTGCTAAGGATCCATACTCTGGCCCTCAAACTTGTACATTGAAAAATTTCCCCAGTCCAGGAAATTTATTGTGAAATTTACAGTAACCTCAATGAAGTGTCAGACCTCAAAGAATTAGTTTTATTTCAGTTATCTAATAAAATTCACCAATGTATTAGATAAACAAGACAGTCTTATTACTGAACTAAATCATATTATAAATTTCTTTTTTGGCATTGTCTATCTTATACAGAATAATATAGTAAAAAATTCAGCAATACATTCTGTTAATAAGCAATATTTGCCTTTACTTTTTAAAAATGCTTCTTAAGGACTAATTGTATAAAATTTTATGCATAATGACTTTAAACTTATCTTTGTGCTGTTTTATATTTTGCACATATTTTAAATGTACCTGTATTTATAAATAAAATTATTTTTAGTACAGCATAATAAAATGTTAGTATTTAGTCTGATATCCAAAAGCAAATGAGATGAAAATGTAATTTCCTTTTGAGAAATTTAACTTGTATAACTTTAGAACATCCCTATGAAGGACATAACATGGTAATACAATGTTATAGGTCACTAAAGTCATGGAAGAGTCTGAGTTCAGTTGATGAAAGTCTCATAATGGAGAAAATCTCTTAAATCATAATCTCTTGACTTAGAAATCTTTTTAGATGTCTATTATTCTTGTAAGCAGGGCTTAGGACGCCATTCTACCTACAGTCATCCACTCTGCGTGTCTAATGAGCCCTATTCAGTTACTGCTTTAATCTTATCTCTTTTCCCTTTACTATAGCTCTCCAGCATGCGCATTTAAGCATGTGCCTGCACATGAGCACGACCCCACACACAAGCCAAGGCTTTGTATGTACTATAGAAACTCTAGCTGTCTATCAAAGTTAGATCTGGCCAAAATCCTATCTCTGAGTTGCCTCCTGCAATTTTCCCACACCAAGCCAAGTTGGTCCCTGTTCGCTCAGTCATTGCCCAGAATTTTGCTTTGTTGTCTTGTTTACCTATTTTGCTTTGTGTGCGTCTTTGTGTTCTGACAGTCCTTGAAAAACATTGGCTTCTGCTTGCTATTGAAGGCTTTTTAGAACAAACTTCTAAAATTAATTTCTCCCTCTTAAATTCCATAGAATTCATTTTTTTTCTTTTAATTACTTAAAATAATATTTTGGTACGTATATGGAAGCATGGCTATGAAAATGATTTTCAAATATTGTAGCTATGCTGAAAAGCCATACTTTGTGCATTCATTTTTAATTAACTTCAATAATTATATAGGATTATAATGTTACTCTATTAACTCAAAGTGATACATTTTTCTGGTTTACTAACCCATTTGTCTTATTTTTGAGATTATAGTATAATTACATTTCACCCTTTTCTCCTTCTGATTCACTCATATACTCCTCTCTACTCTCTTTCAAGTGAATCACCTCCTATTTTCATTAGTTGTTTTTGCATGTATATACATAAATACATGTATGTTCCTTAAAATAATCTGGTCTGTATAATATTATTTATATGCATGTTATTTATATGCATATTTGATATATTTTTATGAAATTTAACTTGGGTTGATGACTTCCTAAAATAAAATATTCAAATTCTTTACATTTAAACTTTTGTCAAATAGCCAGTTGGAAGGGGCAGTGTAGGCTTAGTCTTAATTTCACTTTATGCATATATGATGTTTAAGTGTATATGCAGAACATGTGCATTTTTATAATGGTGATAAAGAAATTAGTGCCTGTGAGCATCCAGCTACTCTTGGTAATTATGTGTCAGTTCTGTTCATAAATAAAAAAATAAATAAATCTCACTGTCTTTCATAAACTGTTCTCATTCTCTGCACACTAATGATGACATTTTGCTGCTTTTCTGTAGAAAACATGTTTCTGTACCTTTGTTTTCTTGATGTTTGTGGTGGTAAATAGAAAAATACTAAAATGTAGGCTGTTATCACTTGGACATTCATGGGGTAAAATTTTCTAAGATATGAAAAGTGGAGATTTCTGTTAATGAGGCTATGCTTGGAGATGGAGGAAGTGAGGGAACAAGACATTTATGTCTTTTACAAAGGATACTAGTCAAGTCATCTTGACGAATAGAAGACTTAGGATAAATGTTGGAAGCTTATCCAGCCAGTTTAAAGAATAAGGTTCTCTAGGGTATGGAAGTCTTAAGAAGGTTGGGAAGACTCTTGGAAAGTACACGGTAAAATTAAAAGTACAAAAGTACATTATTTATTCTATACATACACAAAGTAAAGAAAAGGTAAGAAAAGAAATAAGAAAATTCTGACTGCATAGGCCCAGCTCAAATGTTAAAGCCTTGCTCCACTGATAATTTCTGTAAATACATATTAATTCTTTTAAGATTAGAATAATTACATATACAAGTTGTATGGAACCATTGGCATTGCAAGTTGCTTAATAATAATGTGAAGTACCTTGCATGTACTACCAACTCCATACAGCAAAAATCTGAAAATACTATATCAAAACTCCCCATCTAACGTCTTTACACACATTCCTATTTAAAGTTGTAGAACAGCTATTTTTATTAGCTCTGTTTTAACAGGTGAGACAACCGGAGAATGGGAAGAAGTTTCTCATGCTCACATAGTCCAAAAGTGCAAGAGCAAAAAGTTGAAACCAGGTTTTGGAGGTCATGACTTTTACTAAACAATAGCCTCCCTAAACTTAAAATGAGAGCTATATAAATCACTGGTTTCAGCAGCTGATTTGTTCTGACATTGTTTTTGAAGATATCAAGGAAAAGTTGTTAGTAGGAAATGACTTTCTGATATATTCCTGGAGATAGCTAATGAAAACTTGCTTTAAGGGAAATCCATCAAAAATAATAATTGTTATTAAATACAAGTATCATAACAATCGAATTTCTAAAACTTATCAGTTAGAAAAAATAAGGTGTTGTGTATTTTCATTAATTATGCAGATGCTATTATAAAATTAACAGATGGGATATAACTTTTGGGATAAACTAATTATAAACTAAGAAGCCTGGTTATTGAAATTTTGAATTCTAGTGACTAGGACAACTAGGTAGTAGTCAAAGAAATACTGTTCTTATTTAACATTACATATTTTGGTGATAATTTATTATTTGTGAATTTTATGCATTGTATTTTGAAAATATGCACCCTCTCCTTCCAACTCTGGCCATTAGCACCCTATCCATCCTCCTACACATTCCCAACTGACATTGAAAATCATTCTTTTTTTACATTTTTTTGGAGGGATGGGGTTTGAGACAGGATTTCTCTGTAGTCTTGAAGCCTGTCCTGGAACTAGCCCTTGTAGACTAGGCTGGCCTCGAACTCAAAGGAATCCACCTGTCTCTGTCTCCCAAGTGCTGGGATTAAAGGCGTGCCCCACCTCTTCCTGTTTTGTTTTTGTTTCTTTTAAAACATTTCTTATTTTGCCATTGAGCCCAATTTCTGTTGCCAAGCTCGTATTGGTAGTGGGATCTGCCCTAGTGTGCAGCTAGTCTAACAAGAATCACATCATTAATGGAAACTGACTTTTCTTCTCCCTGTTTTTATCAGATAGCAATAACTCTGCAGATGGTTTTGGGATTTTATACCCACCACCTTCCTACTCTATATTGAGATCTTGTCTTGAACAGATCTTCTTGTCCCAATCACACATGTTTGTTTCAATGTGCATCCAACATGCTATGTAGGGAAAACATTTTTTTTTGTCATCAAAAACCTCTGGCTCTTATGACTAAGAATATCCCTAGGACTTGGAGTAAGGGATATAATAAGTATGTCCCATTCAGTGCTAAACATTTCAGAGACTCTCGTTTTCTGAATGCTCACTGAACATTTTGTGTGGAATAATTTGTATTTGACAATTCTGTACCTTATTATGATTTATCTGACAATGTATTTTTGATCAGACTCACCTCCATTTTCATCTCCTATGTCCCTCCCTCTATTATTCAACCTGTTATTCTTTTCTATTACCCCCCTTTCTTTTATGACTGAGTTAAATAAGGTTCGCTTGTTTGAGCTTGTATAAGTGGGCTAGTTAGTGAGTAGAGTGTGGGCAGTCCAAGAAACTCACATCTCCTTCAAACTTTTCTAAAACTTACTTTTCTATCTCACTGCTTACTTTCCTTATAGATTTTGTTAATGTTTTCCATCCTTGATGCTATTATAACAATATACACTGAGCTAAAAAAAAGTGAAGGCACAATCATTCCAAATTGTACTGTGTAAAGGGAAAATATGTGCTTTCTTTCCCAGGAGGTGGATTCTTTATGCTAAAGATGTGCTATGCCAAGGACAAATCCCAAAGCCTGAAGACTATATATATATATATATATATATATATATATATATATATTTCACAGTATGTGTTCATTTAAATGTAAAATATTCAAGCTTAAAAGTGAAATTTATATTGGTCTTTTCAGGTAGATTTTTTTTCTCTCTTTGTTCTCTAGTAAACACCATTTCTCTCTCTCTCTTTTTTTTTTAGCCAAAAGAAAAAGGATCTACAAGAGTTCATGCTCTGAACAATGTCAACAAGGCACTGCAGGTCTTACAGAAAAATAATGTAAGTGGTGACCTGAACAGGGTCTGAACACCAGGAAACAGCATGTTTAATGTTTGAGAAAGGGCTTTGGCCCAAATGTAGATAAGGCTTCTTAAGCTCTCTTGTAAATCGCAGAGGCTCTTATTCAGAGCCCCTGTGCTAGTTCCTTTGTATGTGCTTGCAGCTAATGTAATTCTGGAAGCCAATGAACACAATCATAGAGGACAGAGAAAGATGAAACCTGTGCCTGCTATGACTTTCATGTTGTTTCTATATGTTACTTGATGTAGCTGTTTTAATAGACTGACTGAATCCTTCATGTAGCAGTATTCTGTAAAACAAAGAGACATGGATTCCTGAATGGTATGCCATGTTTTCAGTTCTACTGCTAACATACTTAGTGCGATTCAAGCTAATATTTGTGACACTAAACACACATTGAAAATAAAAGTTTAACAAAGAAACAACTACTATGAAGGGGAAGAATTGTTTGGTTTAGTATACTTGGATGAAAATATATATGATGTACTAGAAAAAAATAAACAATCATAACTAAATGAGTGATCAGGAGAGAGGAGATCTAGTCTCCTCTGAGAAAGACTGAACTAAAGTTTACATCATGACCTTGCAGGGAGATAGTTTTCCTTTCATATTAACTTCTACAAACTTTCTTATAGACCAATAGGTCTATAAGGCACTTTTGGTATATTTCTGACTATATCCAACACTCTTTAAAGTGTAATTTCAAAAATATTTACCATATATTCTTAAAATAACTGCAATACATAATAGATTTTTAATATTGTACATTCTTGCATGTATTTCTCAACTCGTCTAGTCATAGTAGGCTAACATAAAGGATATAAAATTGGAAACTGTAAAGTAACAGGTTGAATTTATGAATGTACGGTCATTGTCACGTTTAACATATGAAAGTTATCTTATTGAAACTTTACAAACATGATTGCTTTCCAGCTTCAAATTTTCGGTTTTTCTGATATTAGACTAAAATGACCTAATGGAAATAACAATTTTTCTAGCATATTAGGTAAAAAGAGAAGTTCTTTCAAAAGTAAATACTGGAATGAATATAGATAAAATCTATTGAAAGAGTATCTAAAAAAACTGCTGTTTTGCTGAAGAGAATTCAAACAAATAACAAAAACACAGTATTATAGAAATCTTCTAAGTCTATAAATAAATCTTAATCATAATAGATTTTATTTAAAGTAATAGAATAATCATTTTAATAGTAACATATTTAATGTTAAACGAAGTATAAGAATAATATAAATACTTTGAATATTTAGAATAGTTATTTCATTTCTCCTCATGCTCCAAAGCATAGTAGACAGATATACAAAATAGCATTCACTTTCTATAAATTCTCCTTATAAAGTTGAGTATAAAAACACAACAGTTTAATAATTTTGTTTAATTATTCCGAGCTCAAATCTGTGCTGTCCTCCAGGCATTAAGAAAGTTCTATCTTTGCCATTATCAGTAATGTTATTCTTTAATGCTCTAGAATGTCCAGAGACCAATAGATATATCTGGTGCTATTTATAGTTAGAAAAACAATTAAGAAAACCTTTAATCTATAGTCTGTTGTGAGAACCACTAGCATAATGATCATAAAAGTCTAAGTTATCTTGTGAAGCCAAATGCAGTAATTACTGTCCTGAAACAGAAGACACATTCTGTACTGACTGGATATTTTTGTGTGTGTCAACTTGAAACAAGCTAGAATCACAGAGAGGAAGGAGTCTCAGCTGAGGAAATGCCTCCTTCTGTAAAATCCAGCTGTAAGGCATTTTCTCATTTAATGATCAATGAATGGGGGAGCACCCAGCATACTGTGGGTGGGGCTATTTCTGAGCTGGTGATTCTGGGTCATATAAGAAGGCAGGCTGAACAAGCCATGGGAAGCAAGCCAGTAAGCAGCTTCCCATGATGTCCTCTGCATTAGCTCATGCCTACCAGGATCCTGCTCTGTTTGAGTTCCTGTCCTGACTTCTTTCATTGATGAACAGCAATGCTGAAGTGTAAGCCTAGTAAACTCTTTCCTCCCCAACTTGTTTTTGGTTATGGTGTTTCATTACAGCAATAGAAACTCAAAGTAGAACACATCCAAACCCAAAGTTCAAAAGACTATAACTGAGGATTAGTTCCATAAACGGGCACCATTGAAGGACTTAACCATGGATAGTGATGCATTAAGTGGCTAGTTGAATAAAAACACTTACTTTCTCTGAACTATAAAAGAAAATTGCTAACTTGATGAAAGGTGTAGCTTTAGTAGAGTACCATGAGATAGATGTGCAACACAATATGAATATATATATATATATATATATATATATATATATATTCTCAAACAATGACCTGGTGACTTGAATCTTCTCTAACCACCTCATTAATATCCTTCCAGTGTTGTTGATTGGATAATTGCCAACATGAATATGTGTTGTGTTTGTGGGGAGGAGGCTATATAAAATCACAGGCAGTGGACTTATCTCATAGAAAGAAAATAACAGGTTAGGTGGGTTTGGGTGTAAACAGGGCAGCATACAGTGTATGAAACATCCTAGTTGTTCTTACTCTGTTGTTCTGGGTGAGTCTTGAAACCGATACTAAAAATCCTTATGTTGTCCATTGTCTCGCATTGCTGAGCAAATAAGGAAGTCATTCTCTTTTGAGACCATGCTACTTCCATGTGCTGACAGGAAGCAGAGATGGTTTATCTTTACAATATCAACCAGGTAACAACATACACATCCCCCTGGGGCAGAAAAAGGTTAGAGAGTCATGGTCATTTCTAATGCTTCAAGCTAAACCAGTTCTTGTTTCCTCTTTTTCTATAACTTCGTTTAAAAAAAATTATTTACTGACCATTTCATAGGTGAATAATATATTTACATCATTCCTCCCTTTTTTTCCATCCTTCAATTCCTTCTGCGTCCCCCACTTCCTCTCAAATCCACGTCCTTCTATTTTTTTAAAATATTATTATTACAAATGCACAGATACACACACAAATACACACACACACACACACACACAGAGAGAGAGAGAGAGAGAGAGAGAGAGAGAGAGAGAGAGAGAGAGAGGATGTGGGGGGATTGGATAACTTACCAGGTAGTTTGTCCCCGAAGAAGACTAATTTTTCCTCTCTCAGTAGCTGTATTAGTTAAAGTTTCTATTGTTGTGAAGAGACATCATGACCATGACAACTCTTATAAAGGAAAACATTTATTTGAGATGCACGTTACAGTTTCAGAGGTTTAGTCCATTACCATCATAGAAGGGAGCATCATGTCTGGGAGTATGGTGGAATGCAGGCAGACCAGATGTGGTGCTGGGGATTTCTACATCATGATCTAAAAGGCAACAGGATGTGAACTGTCTCCTTGGGTGTGGCTTGACCATGTATGAGACCCCAAAGCCTGCGTTCTGAATGACACACTTCCCCCACCAAGGCTACATCCTCTCTACAAAAGCACACCTTTTAATAGTGCCCCTCTCTATGGGAGACATTTTCTTTCAAAACAACACTGCAGCCAGTATATTGCCTGTAGCTTTTGATCCTGCATTGACATTGGCATGTCAACTGATGGCGTCATTTTCAGGTCTTATTTACAAAGCATAACCTGGCCTTACCACAGATACTAGTACTGAAGGAGGTGTGGCCAGAGTGAAAGAGATCTGAAGATGAGAATAGAGACACAGGTGTTCTGAAGGAAGAAACGGGAAGAAAGGGAAAACTTTAAGTGGTATTGAGGAGGGGCAGCAGCTCATTCCTGTTCTTTTATCCCCACTTGAATTCTGCTCATATCTTGTCTTCATAGAACATGCACACCACTTTATGGTCTGATTTTATTTTTATGTGGCAGTGGTTTTATCATGACATTATCTCTGCTATCACTGGTTTAGTTTAGAAAATCCATGTATTGGGAAGAAATCACTTCTAAGTCCAGTGATACCATCATTACAATATTTGCTGAGAGCAAAGCTAATTTGTTTTTCTTTCTTTCTTTTTTTATTGATTTTTATTGAGCTTTACATTTTTCTCTGCTCCCATGCCTGCCTATTTTTTTTGTAATAAAGTTGGGCTGGCTATGGTACTGAGAAACAAAGAAAGGATAGTACAAATTCCAAATTCCCGCGGAATAGGGTGACACTATGAAATCACTTTGTTATCTCACCAGGTCTAGATTTTACAAAATTATCTAGAGCCTCTATTTGTTTGTGGCTTTTTTAAGGGGTAGAGAACAAATTTCCAATGAGAGGGAACATTTTTCTCGTATCAATTCTATCACTTCAAAACTATTTTTTTTGTGTGTGAGCACTGTTTTAGGAGAACTTAGAAGGCAGTTCTATGGTATTTTCGGCCTTTTTTCTCTCAGATAAGATTATTTAATGTGTAGTTTAAATTTTCTGTGGTTGGAAGACTCCTAAATGTGTAAAAGGCTCGTGGCACATAAATGAGCACCTGAGTTTGGATTGCCAATGTGCACATAAACGCCAGCCATGTAGGTAGAAGCCTCTAATGCTGGCACTGTGAAGAAAACCACAACTGTTGTGCTATAGCTATGCCATGTCCTGAAGACTGTGCTCCTCCCTAACATTTAAATCTTACACTCCTTCAATATCTTGTTCAATATATTCCATGATGCTTGGACAGGTTGATATTTAGGGCTAAAATCAAAATCAATTATTCTTAGCACTTTGTCAGTTGTGAATCTCTTGCATTAACTGCTACAAACTGCAAACAAGACAAGCTTCTCTGAGAAATGCTGAGAGGAGAACCGGTCTTTCAGCACAAACTTAAATATTTACAAGGCAGTTTGATAACATGACCATTTGGCAAAACAAAGTTGGTTATATGGCCTTGCTGGCCAGGGCATGTGACCAGGTCCAATAATACCAAGGGTGACTTCCCTTCTTCAAAGTGGGTGTCTGATAAATAACACTCCTGCCACCTTTCAACAAGTGGCTATAGCTAGTCTGGGAACTGGATTTATAGCATGGAGAGAACACAGCTGCAAGGATCATTGGTCGCTTTTCTCCCGCAGCTGCCTGCATAGCATCTTTGGGCACTGTGGAAATGAGCCAGCAGGGAGGAAGTTTCCATCTCAGCTCCAGCATGATATCTGTATGTTCAACGATAAAAGTGTGTTGTGTCTTTAGAAACAGGCTCTTACCATAAAACTCTGCTGGGTATCCAATGTAACTAGCTATATCTTGTAGTTTGTGGGGGCCTAATGGGAATTGCTTCACAAACAGCACACAGAGAAATAGCCTACACCTGACACTGACGTTTTAACTTAATAATCCTTAGCTTCTGGAATCTGCATTTTTCCATCCATACAAAATCCCCCCTTTCATACTTCTTAAAATTAATTTTAGTCATGTTATAAAGTAATAAGTTTTGATGTGACTTCTTTATAAACCATAATTTGAACATTTTCTTCAGGCCACCAACCAACTGTGCTCTGTCATCTCCCTGGCATTTCCAAATTTTATAGTTAAGATTTTTTTTAGAAAGGTATTATTTCTATTACTACATTTTCTTTTTTTTTCTATGCACACTGAGGGTTTTGTTCAGCTATTCAGAGGAATGAATATATATCATATTCATGGAAATGAGTGGAATTGGAAATTATTATACTAAGCAAATAAGTGAAAAACAAACATTACAAGTTTTCTGTCATACACACAATGCCTCTATCTATCTATCTATCCATCTACCTACCTACCTACCTGTTGATCTCTCTGTGTATACAATCATCAGTCTTTATATTATCTGTACATATGAAAATATAAGTGATATTATTAGGGGAAATTATATATAAAATGGAGGAAGGGAGCCAGGAGGTGGTGGCACATGCCTACTATTCCAGCATTCAGGACAGAGGCAGTTGTATCTCTGAGTTCCAATCTCATCTACAGAGCAAGTTCCAGGATAGTCCGGGACACACAGAGAAATACTAGAGGAAGGGGGTAACAAGAAAGGATGATAGGAACAGCAGCAGCAACAGTAACAACAACAACAAAATTCAAGAAAGGAAACTATCACAATACATTCTTCTACTTGGAATACATACAAGAATATAACATAAGACAGAAATGAAGCTATTGTGGGGGGTGTACATTCTGAAACATGTAGGGAAACAGAGAGACAAGAGGTTATATATTAGAAAATCCAACATTTAACTTGTAGACAATGTTACAAAGAGGCTCACACTGAATTGTACATTTTCTTTTTTTAATTGAATTTATTGAGCAATACATTTTTCTCCCCTCCCCTCCCTTCTTCTCTCCTCCCCTTCAACCCTCTCCCAGGGTCTTTCAGGGTCCCTGTACTCCCAGTTTACGCAGGAAATCTTGTCTTTTTCTACTTCCCATGTAGATTATATCCATGTACATCTCTCTTAGAGTCCCCATTGTTGTCTAGGTTCACTGGAATTGTGAAATGTAGGTTAATTTTCTTTGTTTTCTGTCTAAAGGACTTTTGAGTGAGTATATATGATATTTGTCTTTCTGGATCTGGGTTACCTCACTCAATATGATGTTCTCTAGATCTGTCTATTTACCTCCAAATTTCAAGATGTCATTATTTTCAAACCTCATAATAGGTCTTCAAAAGACTTGCTCATTAGAAATGCTGATTTCCCATATTCCGGAAGAAACCAGTACTGTTAGCTCTGTGAAAATACTAACTGTTGTCTATTTGTCAAATGCTTCAATGATTTTTATCCACATCATCATCATCATCTGTGAAATATTCCAAAATATTCTTTTGTAAAACAGAACAATGCACAACAAATACATATCTCAATTTTAAATTCATAGTCCAATGCATTGTAATATTGTTACTCTTAAGCTGAAGAATGCTTTAATTTAAAAGAATTTGAAGAATTAGATAATATGAGTTTGCTAGTCTTACTAAATAACTTAGACTTTAACTTTTGCAGTGAGAGGAAGACAACTTTTTCAAGTATATTTATACCTAACCTGAGGTACTTGTTTATCAGTGATACTTTCATATGAAGGTTTTGTGTAATAATACTTATACACTTACAAATAGCATTACAAATTTTAGATTTTATTAAACTTAATGTTAATAATGCTTTTTAAAATTGTATGGCCAAAATTGCAAGGCTTGGAAAGGA
Organism: Microtus oregoni; assembly: GCF_018167655.1. Taxonomy (NCBI): domain Eukaryota; kingdom Metazoa; phylum Chordata; class Mammalia; order Rodentia; family Cricetidae; genus Microtus; species Microtus oregoni. The sequence goes on along the minus strand of NW_024544314.1, from coordinate 22,239 downwards.
AAGGTTATATATGCTTGCTTTTAGAAAAGTAACATAATATATTAACACATATGAAATGTATATTGCATAAAAGAATTCAATTTAAGTAATACTGCATGGAAAATTATATACATTTTACTTTATTCTGTAATGTAAAATCATTAATGAGGAAAATATGTGCTTTCTCAAGTGTTACTCTCTAGTGTCAAACTATAAAATAAACTTAATTATGTTTAGTTATAATACCTACTTTGCCAAAAAGTGTAGATTACATTTTGTAGTCTCCTAGGCTTCCTGAATTGATACTTTCATCTTGATTTGTTTCTTTTAAATTGCTGGTTTGTTTTGTTGAGACAATGTTGCTCTGTGTAGCAGTCCAGGCAGTCTTAGAACTCCCTCTGTAGACCAGGCTGGCCTCAATCTCAGAGATCTGCCTGCCTCTGCCCCTTTAGTACTGGGTTTAAAGGCATACACCACAATTGACTGAATGTTTGTTTTAACATATATCATCCTTTCAGGTGTTTATGTTTGCTCAAGGTTATAGGACTTAAAACAAACAGACAAAAAATCCTACTTCATTGTTAAATATGATGTAAGCAATATATGAAAACATAGCTTCATTAAAGTATTGTCCTATGTTACAACACTGAGATCAAAATGTTTAAATTATAGAAAGTCATTTCATTTGTTTGAAGCCACTATTATTTTAACATATCTTAGTCCATATATGTGGTATATAATAGCTGGTAAAAGTTATAGAATGAATGACTTCATAAAATTTAAACCATTGGAAATAGGGAAAGAGAACAGTAAAATGGCTCACGGGGTAAAGGTTGTTTGTTGCCAAGATCAGTGACCTAAATTTGATCCACAGGATCCACATGGTTGAAGGAGAAGACAATCTGTTAAAACTTGTCTTCTACACATACATTGTACATGCATACAAAATAAATTAACAAAAATTGTCATAAGTCAATATTAAAATGATACAAACAAAGCAGGGATTGAGGAAAACTTGGTTTCATGGACAGGTATACAATAACAGTATTTTTCCCTTTTATTTTATATATATATATATATATATATATATATATATATATATATATATATATATTAGACTATTCATCATTCAATTATAAAATATACATTACATGCATGTCTCAGTGGAAGAAGAGAGCGGTGATTTATGTCATAGTTCTTGAAATTTTAAATAGTTTAAATCTTAATTTTTTTTAGAAAAGCACAATACTGCAAGGCAGTGAAGCCACATTGAATTTTCTCTAGTTTCAGATTTAAATGCATTGTATTTAGAAGGATTATGTAAATCCTTGAGACAAACTCACTTAACTATAGATAAGTATGTTTAACTACATGTTAATAATTTATAAAACTCTTAGGATGTTTATAAAGGAAACCTGGATCATTAGTATGGTGGAAGAAACTTAGTAGGTTATTTACTATTCGTGATAAATAAATATATGGATGTGAAATACAAATAAATGATGAAAGTATACTCATAAAAGGTAGCTACTAGAATAGTCATTTATCTAATAAAATCCAATCCATGGTAGGTTGTAAGCCATTAGTCACTGTTTAAGAGTGTCAAGATTCTGAATGTATACTCAAACTTTTAAAATGACATTAAATATTCTCTTTTAAAATGTGTTCATTTTTGGGTGCAATTATTTTATAAAATTTACTTTGTAGTAATTTTGGAATAGCCCCATTCAAATAGCAAGACTGAAGAGCGACAAAATAGTTTGTGTTTATTTCTTTTCCCTTCATAATTCGTATCTTTTATTCGGGTATTATACAGAAAAACTAAGGAATACAAGTATCTACACCTGCAAATAAATGTGAATTGCAGAAAAGTTCTGAGAAAGCCACATATCTTGAAAACATACTCTGAGAATTTTTTTTTATTTTCTGTTGGCTAAGTGGTATGGATTAGTTGTCATTAGGGTTTGCAGCTATGAAACATCCATGTCATTGCTGGCCCAAAATGCATAAACATTTTATTTGTAAACTGTCACTTTCCTTACTGAATGAACTGTAACTTTAACTTCCAAGTTAAAACTGTAAAAGAGTTAAAAACATAAATAATGGAAAGTTTCACCATCTCTCCTCCATTGCCTAGAATAAAAATGGATGACAAAATGAATTAGTGTATTCAGTCATAGAATTATTCTCATCGATCATACTCACATATACACACACACATACATCCTAGTATTTATTATAAGAATATCACTCACTTTTACCCATTCCTCCTCTCTTTTTGATGATTTGCTCTAATTTTTATTCCTCAACTTGATTTTTTAAAACTAGGTTCTTCTTTCGTACAATATATCCCAACCACAGTTTCCCCTCCCTCCACTTCTAGCTCCACCTCCAGCACCTTCCCATTCACCCAGATCCACTCCCTCTCTGCTTCCTCTGCAGAAAGGAGGGGATCTCCAAGAGATGACTTCCAGACAGGACAACAGAAGATACAATAAGACAAGGCAAAACTCCTCATTTTGAGACTGGAAAGTCAACTCGCTATGAAGAAAAGTGTCCCAAGCACAGGATAAAGAGTCAGAGATCTGCCCATGTCCACTTTTAGGATTCTCACAAGGGTAGCAAACAAAGAGCCACAACATACACAAAGGACCTAGTGCAGATCCATGCAGGCCCCATGCGTGCCCCTTCAGTCTCTGTGAGCCCATGTGACTCCTGCTTAGCTGATTTGGTGGGACATGTTCTCCTGGTGTCTTACATTTCCTATCACTCCTACACAGTATTTCCTGCTCCTATTTTCACTCATCCATTATCCAATTGAGATTTCCAATTTAGACGCTCTATCCACATATCTGGCTGTGAGGCTCTGTTGCCATCAGTTGCTGGAGGAAGCCTCTTTGATAACTATAAGAAGAGGCACAAATCTATTACTATAGAAGAACGTCATTAGGAATCATTTCATGACTTTTTTTTGCCACTTGCGTTTGGTTCTACCATAAGTCTCTGGGCAATTCAGTCTCTGGTTCCTGGTCATACAGGTAGTGTAGGACATGGCCTTCTTCTCTTATTGTGGACAAGTTAAAGCAAAAGTTGATTGGCCACTTGCCCTTGTTCTGTGCCACCATATCTTTCAGGCAGAGCAGATTGTAGGTGGAGAATTGTGTGCCGGGGTTGGTGTCGAGGTATGTAGTTCCATAGCCTGCAGAGTACCTTCTTGCGATGAGACTAGAATGTAGAGGTGAATGTTACAAGCTTGCCCTGCTTGATTTCTCTATGGTCAGTGAGCTCAGTGGAAGTTGTCCTCAGCAACTGCTGTCAGTTTTCAGAGGATAACTTTTTTCCTAGCATCAGACTGGGTTGTTTACGCATCTCCATAGGACCTCTTTGGCCAACAAGAAAAGACAGTCCCACCACTAGTTGCCTTTTCTGACTACAAACGATGACCAGTTCAGACTCCCTACCCTCTATTGTGCGGAGTCCTCACTAGAGTCACCCTCATAGATTGCAGGAGTTTCTGCTGCACTAGGTTTCCATACCACCCCCTCAACTGCTCCTAATTCCAACAGTCCTAGTGACTTCTCATCACACCTATAGATCAATGAATCTCTTAACGCTTAGGAAAGAAACTTTTGTTTGCAGTCCATTTCAGTTAATATAGAGATCCACAACCGGTCAAGGTGCAGAGAACAAAGAGATTGGAAAGTACTCAGCCTTAAAGCAGTCATCTGGATCATGCCCCCTCTTCCTGATGCTCGGGGATCTTTGTTAAAGAGGAGGAGGAATGATTTTAAGAGCCATAAAGAATAAATGACTCCAAGGAAACAATATTTTCTTGCATTGTTTACTGCAGTGCTACATTGCAATGCCAAAGCAGTTGCAAATATGAATTCTCAGCCATACAGAGAGTTAAGCTTAAGCCAGACAAAATTCCAACATGGAGGGGGGAGTTGAGCAAGAAGTCCCACCCATATCTGAGTTCCACCCATACTGATAGTGCTTGGAGAGGCAAAATCAGTTTTCTTTAAATTGTAGCCTCTGGCATGTTTATCATACTCCAGTGAAGGCCACATACCCAAGAGTATATGGAAGCAGAAGTTGGACATAATGGCCTTTATTTTAAAATAGAAAAGGACACAAATGGGTAGGGTTTGAAGAATGTGATGGATCTGAAAGAATTATGGGAAGACGCTGACTATTATTAAATATATTATTAAATATTTATTATTAATAATATTAAATACATTTAAATAATATTAAACACTAAATAATTATTAAATATTAAATGTATCTATAGTATATATAGTAAACATATTTTATAAATGCATGTGAAAATGCACACAAAAATCTACACACAGAAAAATATATATACACGTACTTTAATATAATGAAAACTATCATTATACTTGGTATTGAAGTGATATAGGCCACAATATTTATCCATGCAGAGTTTAAACTAACACAAAAGAAAACCTGCCAAGATCATAGCAGCATGCAAATATCTAACAACGAGGGTTGGATAGCTGTTTTATAAAATATCTAAAATATTAAATGCTGTGTAATTATTAAAATGAATAAATAATGGGGATTACTGTTTACAAAAATCATTTTATCTACATATGATCTCTTATTTGTTTAAGCCTTGTGGATTTTTGTCTATGAAAATTGCTTATATCATATAAAAGGATGTTCGTCTTACTTTCTTTTCTATTACTGTGAGGAGACATCATAACAAAGGCATTGTTTTTTTTTTTTTTTGGTTT
>NW_024544314.1:0-15000 GCF_018167655.1 Microtus oregoni | reverse complement strand
TATTACTATTATCCATTTTATTTGGAGAACTCTGATTGGTCTCTTTAATGTGCAGTGGTACATTCATATGTTAATGCTTTCATTATCCAGTTCCTAGGTACTTATTTAATATGGAAAATGAACTTAAAAATGCATTTCATTTCATTTTTGCATTACATTTTTTAATCTGTACTGTTGCTTAGGCTCTAAGAATAGCTAAATGCAATACTTTCACATTTTGTTTTATTTATAATTAATCATTTGCTATCCATTCAAATAGTTTCTTTTTTTTATCAGGTTGATTTGGTGAATATAGGAAGCAGTGACATAGTGGATGGAAATCATAAGCTGACTCTTGGTTTGATTTGGAATATCATCCTCCACTGGCAGGTAAATATACTACCAGACATTGCCTTTTTATAAAAGAGGTTGCTAACCCCTTTCATTTAATTGACCTACAAAATAAACACATATCACTGACATTACCTAGCCATCTTCCCAGGACTGCCTTTTAAATTTACACATGTATGTCATTTTGGATAGGATAATCACAAAATATGTTCTGGAATAGTTGTAGGGATATTGTTGAAATTTTGTCATGGGGTAAGGTTGGCAAAATAAGACAAAATCCCAACCATATCTAAAAATTTTTAACAAATATGTGCACTTAACAAACTATAGAATTTTATAAAGGAAAAATTATCTGTTCCTTAAATGACCATTGTAAAAAAAATAAACTTATCAATCTTGCATTTTCAAAATATATATCTATAATGATGAAAGATTAATAGAATAGGAATATTTTTAGGAGTATGCCTGTTATAGAGTCAGCTTTTGGAATCGCATTTTTCTCAATAACTTGAGGATAGGGCTTTTTGTGCTTGTCTAATTTATTCTAACTCATAGGTCATTTGGTTAAGTGAAAATCATATGAACATTTAAAGTCATTACAACATGAGCTTAAATTTAAACGTACCTATTTACTAACTTAACACTATTGGATATAATGTCATAATAATTCCTTTTCTCTCAAAAGGGAAATGCATGAACATGTTTTCATTTCCTATCAGGATTAGATGAGAAAATAGCTGCTGTTAAAATAGTGGTGTATACTTATTTTCAACTGTAAGTAAAAATGACAAGGATTGCTTAGCATCTTTAAAGAGTTTACATATTTGGAGATAGTTGAGATATGCCTGCCTTTTCTTTTTTCTAAGATATATTTTTAACCATAAATTACTAATTCTTTGTGTAAAATTCAGTGTTCTTCAATCAGGCTTAATTCATCTGTTCAGTAGCTTCTCAAAGTATCTGTAGGAACGAATGTTTTTCTCTAGTCAAACGAAAATTTTAGGTTATTTACAGAGATGTGTAACCATCACAACAGACCAATTTTAGCACTTTTATACTACCTCCAGGGGAAATTTCTGTGCATTTAAAATCTGTCAGAGCTACTACTCTAGTCTTGGAAAATGACTAAAGCATTTCTTTGTATATATTTTTGGTTTGGGGATATACTGCTCCAATGGGATCTTCTATTTTTATTAGAAATTTTTTAATACAATCTTTTCTCATTTTGCATAGCTATCCCCGTTCCCTCTGCCTCCCCTGCTCCTGCCTCCTCCACCTTCCCTCTACACCATTTCCCCCATCCACTCCTCAGAATGGTTAAGGTTTCCCATGGGGAGTCGACAAAGTCTGACATTTCACTTCCAGGCAAACCCAAGGTCCTCCCCACTACATCTAGGTTGAGCAAGATATCACTCCAAAAAGAATGGGCTCCGAGATATCAGTTTAAGCACTAGAGATACATCCTGGTCCCACTGCTATTGGCCTCACACACTGTCCAAGCCTCATAAATGCCCCCCACATTCAGCAGGTCTAAATTTTATTTATATACAGATGTGCCCACTATCAGTCCAGAGTCAGTGAGTATTCACTAGCTCAGGTCAGCAGTGTCTGTGGGTATCAGCATCATGGTCTTAACTCCTTTTCTCATATTATCACTCCTCCCTCTCTTGGACTGGTCTCAGGTATCTCGGTCCAGTACTTCCCTGTAGATCTCTGTATCTGCTTCCATCAGTTGATCATTGAAATTCTATGATGACAATTAAGGTAGTCATCAGTCTGATTACAGGGGAAGGCCAATTTAGGTATCTTCTCCACTGTTGCTTAGAGTCTTAATTGGAGTCATCCTTGAGAATTCCTGGGATTTTCCTTAGTGCTGTTTCTTAATAGCTCTTTAATGGCTCCCTCAATCAGGATATCACTTTCCTTTATCTGCTTCTCTGTTCTTCCCTTCTCTTGAACATCCCATTCCCTCATGTTTGCCTCCTCCCTCCCCTCCATGTCCCCCACCCTCCCTTCTCTCCCCCCTCATAATTTTCTCAGGAGGTCTTGTCTGATATGTGTTCTTTTCTGTGAAGATTCTTTCATTGGGTATAATATTTGGCCATGATTATTCCATTTACTTGAGTTGAATTTTATTTAGAATTGTAAATATTACTTAGTCTGATGTAAAGTGGAGGGACCAGCCATGTACTTCCTCAGTTGAACAGCCATACTGATAATTCCATTGTCCTGATATATTTTTATTTTGGCTGGGCTCAACTACATTTTACAGCAGTATTAAAAGAACAGAAAACAAATATAACTTTTAACATGATACAAAGCTGGCTAGTTTCTAGCCATTTTCATATAGAAATGGTTTCAATAAAATCAGCTATGTGTCAACATACCCTGCCTGCCACCAATGATTTCATTATGCTGCTCAGTATCTTTCAAAATATCTTCAAGGAGGAAACATTTCCATGCAATCAATTGTTTGTAGAATTAAGCTGAAACATTTAAAAAATGAAATAAGGCACACAGGACCACAAAAGACACCAGAAGTGCCAGTAGAATGACTGTAATAGTTTTGAACACATTTCTCTGATGACCCTAGTAAGAGCTTCTGAGGGCACCCAGTCTGTAGATGATGCTGGGCATTATGGCCACCAGCTGTGACAAAGCAAGGAGGACAACACAGGGATTCAGAGATCTCCAAAAGGCTTGTGAACTTGTGTTCATCATTGAGTTGGTTTTCCACAGGATTCCATCAAATCTCGTCTCCTCTAGTGCCCTTGCAACTCCTTTTCCACTCACTCCAAGATAGAATGTCAACATTGTGCTTTCTGATGTTTATTCTTTGGGAGGCATAACATGAGGGACTGCTTGTGGGGGTTTCTGTCCTGCCCAGTTCCCACAGTTGGTTAGCCCCAAAGAAATTCACACAGAGAGTCTACATTAGATATAAACTTATTGGCCCACTAGCTCAGGCCTCAGAGTAGCTCTTATAACTTATATTAACCCATTATTCTTATCTATGATAGCCACATGGCTCAGTACCTTTTTCGGTGGGATAGGTCACATCTTGCTTCTTCTGTGGTCTGGGCAGGACTGTGGAGGAATGGGCTTCCTCCTTCCCAGCATTCTCCCGTTCTCATTGTTCCACCTTTACTTCCTGTCTGGTTGTCCCACCTATACTTCCTACCTGGCCAATCAGCATTTATTTAAAACATGATTGACAGGATACAGACAATTCCCCTGCACCATGGAGGGGAGGTGTTGTTATGGGGAGAAGGATTTTTACACCCAGAAATACTAAAAGAAATTCCCTTATTTACTGTTTTCCTTATTTAAGACATAATTATACAGTGCATCTACTTTCCAATTGTGTACTTAAAGTACCTTAGCTTTGTGAATGCAAGTATACAGACTCTTGCATTCTCTTCCTACTTACATCACCTCTCCTAGCATGCTGACACATTTTCTTAAAACCACTTAACAATCCTTAAAAATTCCCTTGCTCAATACTCTTCATTCATCCTTGAATCCCAAAAGATTCTCTCACCAAGATCATATATGTGTTTTTATACTAAATAGTGAAGTTTCAATATCTCAGAAAAAATAAAAGCAGACTCTGGTCAATATAATATATTTTATAGATTTATTCAATTGTGAATAGCATTAAAGCAAATGCATATATGTAAATATTTTCTTCCAACGCCATGTATTATGTTTTTAATACTGCTATAAAGAATGTTGGACTTGTGAAACTTGTGAATGTCAAACTTACTTCTCCATCATCACCTTTCTAGTCTCCACTTCATATACAACTCTTATCCTGAAAAGAAACTGAATATATACATTCTGAAATAAGTGGCTTTGAAAAAAATTCTGATGTCATCTGACCATGGTGGTGCTCTCCTATAATCCCTGTTGTCAGAAGGCTGACAATGGAGAGTTATGAGATCAAGGCCAGGTAGTGTTACATAATAAGAACTTGACTTTATAATAAATTAAAGGATATATAATATGTGCTCATGTGATATTAAATCAGGTACCTACCTCTGATGGCTAAGCTAAGGATAATTCTTAATTCTAAGTGTTATTCACATTGGTATATTTATTTTTAATATTACTTCAACATCCAATTACCAGAGAGTGCCATGTTTTCTGCTGCTGAAAGTCCTTTCTGCAAAGTCCTGCCAAACTGTGCAAATTAGTTCTTGCCCTGTTCCTCATCAGGATGACACATCTCTTCATTGCCTGATTCTCAAGAGGGATACATTTAGGGAAGTAGTTTAAGTGGGCAAACCTGTGCTGGACACATGTTTATTAATTAATGCTGTGGAGACTGAGAACAGTGGTGGCAGGAGTTGAAAGAAAAGGAGCTATAGCCTCATGGTGACAGAGAATCTAAGTGGCTTTATTTAACACCATGGTGAATCTGGCCAACAGTGACCTAACTGAAGTTCAGATGGCTGATAGTTTATTCTGTTCCATTTTATCAGCAATGGAGATGTGTGACAGCAGAAAAGCTGTGACCGTTGGTGACAGGGCTCTGAAATTCAGGTAGCTGCCCAGGAGACTAACAGCAGGAGTCTGTGTGATAACAGCTGAGTAACAAACTGTTCCTCGAAGGGGAATCTTTGCTGGTACAGCTTTCTGTACATTATACGTTGTTTACCTAGCTAGGTAACACTGTCACTTTTGCCATTGCCTTTTTTCACTGTTAAAGATGGAATTCAGAATCTTTCACAGGCTAAAATTGTGCCCAAGCCATCATCTACGCATCTACCCTTCCTTTCTTAGTCATGATTGCATTCCAATTAACAAATATTTACATATTTGTTTCAGTTGATACTTTCATAAGCACTGTGAGTCTTGAAGAAAAGATTATTTTCTGATTCCCAGTTCATCTTTCTAGCCATCTTAATGATTTCCTGGCAACAATTTTTATGTAGGAAAGGGAGAAACAATAATTATACATACATATTACTCTTTCTTTTTCTCTCAGTAATATTTTGCTCTAGTAGAAGCGATGCCAATGAGGCTGAGCCTGATAAGCTGAATTAGACACACAATGATGCTAAAAGCATTTTGGATTGAATATTGTTTTGTCCTTAAACATTATACACATAGAGGACAGTCTGATCAAGCATTTTGCAAATGAATTCCATTCATCATTGGAGGCTTGCCTGATCAGAGAAAATCCATCATCACCAATATGCCATTAATGACTTATTTCAACTCTGCTTCAACAAAGTACACAAAGCATACATCTACAAATGGTTGTACCTGGGGGTCATGAATGTCATAATATTAGAATATGCTGTGAAAGATTATATATTGTATATGATTATTTGACCTACTTATCTATAGAGTAACTAGGTAAATAGGTAGTAGGTCAGAGATGAGTGACAAAATTGTGGAGAATCCAGCTCTAAGAGATAGAGAGAGTTATCAGCAGATTGTGCCACACATCTACACAGATTTCATACATTCAAACTATCACCATGTTTCAAATATCATCTCTAACTTTATAAGTGTTTTAAAATCAGATTTTATATTATACCCCATAATTTACATTCAACAGTTCATAAAAAGACAACTAATATGAGTTGTTAAAATATGTATTTACTGCAAAGGCAAATATATGTTAATCTCTTCATAGATAAAAAATCCAACCCAAAATATATTTATATTTCACATTGATGCATAATGATTGCATATATATTGTCACATCACATTTTTGTGCACACATACCTTAGGTTTACACAAAGGAAAACTATGTAGGTAAGCATTAATCATATTTACTTACCTACTCTTGCAAGTATCTAATAATGGATCCATTTTTAGCTTTTAAAAGAAAAAGAATAGTCACTTAAATGATTCTGTAGATTAAAAAACCTGAAATGAAGTATCACTTCATTCTTAAAATTTATAAAAATGTTTAGAATGTGCATTTTTATCAGACTACTTAGGGGAATGAAAGTTTGAAATTCAATAAATTTCTAAATAATATTTGTAACTATTCAAGACTAGGAAACAATTGTGCTGAAAGCAATTGATAAAAGGAAAATAAAGCATGCATCTATAGCTGTTAGGCACGCATATTCCTCTTTTACATATTGTTAACTTGTCGATTTTTAAAAATTTCAACAGGTAAACATTTTCAGTCCAGTCAGTGTCTGTGAGTTATTATTGCTGTTGTGAAACACCATGGCTAAAGCTTTATGGGGCAGAAACAGTTTATTTGGCTTACACTTTCACATCACTGTTTATTATTGGAGGAAGTCAGGACAGAAACTCAAACATGGAAAGGAACTAGAGGCAGGAGCTGATGACAGGGGCATAGAAGCATGCAACTCAGTGGCTTGTACTATTTGAACAGTCTGCTTTCTTACAGAACCCAGGACCACAAGACCAGGGATAGTCCCACCTACAACAGCATGAGCCCACCCAAATAAATCACTATTTTTTTTTAAAAGAAAAATGTCTTAAGGGCTTGCCAGTAACCTGATCGTAGGAAGGCAATTTCTGAATTGAGGTTCTCTCTTCCCAGATATAAAGCTAGTTGGTGCAGTTAGTTAGTATAATAGGCATTATCTTTTAAGTTACAAAATGGATCTAGGGTATTTTTAGTTCACTGTATTTTGGAATGTTGTGAAAACAATCTTCTTTCTGGAGATAAATAATCTGGTGATTAAATGGATAGGTAACTTGCTGAATTTCATATAGTAATCTAATAGAAAGGAAAAAATAATATGCATTATAAAGAAAAATATTGTCCTTAAATTATAGAATGACTTAACTTTTAGTTTCATTTTGCTCCATCCAGCCCCTACTGTGTTTCCTCAACTCCAAAATTGTTACCCTCTTTTTATTCAATTATTGCATATGTGTGTGTAAAACATATGCAATATATATAATTACATCATTCTGAAGGGATTTTTGTTATTATAAGCAAACATTTTCTTACTAAAACTGCTTTTCTATTTGTAAACACTAGTGATTTATCTTACTATTGACTAAAAATAAGTCTAATATTTTATACCCTGTCTTTTTAAGTCTATTGAAAGTTATAAAAAGAGCAAGTCTCATAACAGTATTTTAGTATGCTAGACTCTAAAGATGATATTGAACATATTTCTCAGACAACAATCACACCGAATTGATTCCTAACCAATTTCAATTAGAGTTAATGCTGATTCAATGAAGTGTATTGCTTATAATCTCTCTCTCTCTCTCTCTCTCTCTCTCTCTCTCTCTCTCACACACACACACACACACACACACACACACACAAACAGACATACACACATATGTTTGTGTTTCAATTTAATAGTACTGTCAATTGGAGAATAAGTATAATAAGCATACAGATTTCCATATTTGTCCAGTAAAACAGGCCATCAACAGGTAAGACTCACCTTGACAAACATGCCTTTCATTTCCCTGGTATAGTCCTTTTCTGTTATGAAAACAAAACACCTGAGTCTGGGTACTTATTGAGAGAGCGAGAGAGAGAGAGAGAGAGAGAGAGAGAGAGAGAGAGAGAGAGGTTTATTTAGCTTGTAGTTTTGGAAGGTGAGAGTACAAAATTACTTTTTCTTTTTTTTTCTTGACATCTCTATTTATTTATTTTTTTATTATTTAATTTATTTATTTATTAAAGATTTCTGCCTCCTCCCCACCACCGCCTTCCATTTCCCTCCCCCTCCCATGATCAAGTTTCCCTCCCTCATCAGCTCGAAGAGCAATCATGGTTCCCTGACCTGTGGGAAGTTCAAGGACCACCCACCTCTATCCAGGTCTAGTAAGGTGAGCATCCAAACTGTGTAGGCTCCCCCAAAGCCAGTACATGCAGTAGGATCAAAATCCCATTGCCATTGTTCTTGAGTTCTCAGTAGTCCTCATTGTCCGCTATGTTCAGCAAGTCCAGTTTTATCCCATGCTTTTTCAGACCCAGGCCAGCTGGCCTTAGTGGTTCCCAATAGAACATCCCCATGGTCTCACTGTGTGGGTGCACCCCTCGCGGTCCTGAGTTCCTTGCTCCCTCTCCCATAGTCCCCATCCTCCAAATTTACTCAGGTGGTCTTGTTTGTTTCTATTTCCCATGTATATTAGATCCATGTACATCTCTCTTAGGGTTCTCATTGTTGTCTAGGTTCTCTGGAACTGTGATTTGTAGGCTGGTTTTCTTTGCTTTATGTTTAAAAACCACTTATGAGTGAGTACATATGATAATTGTCTTTCTGGGTCTGGGTTACCTCACTCAATATGATGTTTCCTAGATCCATCCATTTGTCTGCAAATTTCAAGATGCCATTATTTTTTTCTCCTGTGTAGTACTCCATTGTATAAATGTACCACATTTCCTTATCCATTCTTCAGTTGAGGGGTATTTAGGTTGTTGCTAGATTATAGCTAAGACAAACAAACAATTCTGCTATTAACGTAGTTGAGCACATGTCCTTGTAGTATAGTTGAGCATCCTTTGGGTAATTATTATTATCAAAAGTGGTAATAATCCAATAAAAAATGGAGTACAGACCTCAACAGAGAACTCTCAACAGAGGAATCTAAAGTGGCTAAAAGACACTTATGGAAATGATCAACATCCTTAGTCATCAGCAAAATTTGAATCAAAACAACTCTGAAATTCCATATTAGACCTGTTAGAATGGGCCAATATCACAAACACTCACGACAACTTATGCTGGAGAGGTTTGGGGTAAAGGGAAAAGTCCTGCATTGCTGGTGGGAGTGCAAACTGGTACAGCCCCTTTGGATGTCAGTGTGGCGATGTCTCAAAAAATTAGGAAACAACCTTCCTCAAGAACCAGAGTCAAAACCCGGTCTCGAAAAACCAAAAAAAAAAAAAAAAAAAAAAAAAAAAAGAACCAGAGGCATTACTATTTTAAAAATGTGAGGAGTACTTGTTTGGGGGTATGTGCTTTTTATTGAAAATTTCTTTAACAAACAGGTCAAAAATGTGATGAAAACTATCATGGCTGGATTGCAGCAAACCAACACTGAAAAGATTCTTCTGAGCTGGGTCCGACAGTCAACGCACAATTATCCACAGCTTAACGTCATCAACTTCACCACCAGCTGGTCTGATGGCCTAGCTTTGAATGCTCTCATCCACAGTCACAGGTAAATTTGAAATTTAAATTGTTTTTTTAAGTATTGATTTAGACACTAATGATGTATTTTATTGCAATATGACCTGTCTACTAGGAAAAATGGTGTTCACAATATCGATCTAAGTATTTATTGAAACAGACTAAGCATATCATCATATATTTACCTGCTTATGTGAGATAGGGCATCTCTAGGTAGGTATTCCTGTCTCAGTTCTCAGAATAATGGGATTACATGCTTTAAACACCATGGCTAGGAGTTTTCTAATTTTTTAGTTACATATGGCTGTGGTTGAAGGAGGAACAAAAATGAACACATTTTATACTTAGATTCCAAAACAACCAGATTATTTCATGACTTTGCTAATAAGGGGGCTGATAGATTTCAATAGAAGCAGAAATAAGTTTGAGCCTAGACTACAGAACTCAAAGTGGTTTCAAATTTTATGCAAGTGGTTTTAGTGAGATCACCATTCTCAGATAAATAATGTACAGGTAAACATTTGTCATATGAAACATAAGCTTCCATAGCAAACATCATGATATCATGGACGTTTTCTTTCTGATGAGGATTAAAAGAAACATTAAGCATTTTAGTAACCATAGCAAAAAAGGGGGTGGGCATCTAGTGAGTTCAATAACTCAGTGTTCAGAACATCAAAAGAGAGTTTTTTTTTTCTATATAGAGCAGCAAAGCAATTTCTTTGAATTATGGAACAATTCTGTGGGCATTCATATAAATAACAGTATAACATAGTAAACTAAGCAGCTTTACTATAGTCCAGACAGTGTTCTAGTTTTCACAATGACAAAACAATTGTTTTATTTTCTTAGATAATAAAGTTTAATAAATTAATTTATAATTTTTCAAATAAAGTTATAATCATGTGGGAAAGGTGCATATATACATACATAATTATATATAAAATATATTATTTTAAAATACAATACTTTCATATGTACAAGTTATACAGCATCATTCTACATATGATTATATCATGTAATATTTCCTCCAAGAAATATCTACCTTGGTCTTGTCATTAACTGTTCTTTTAAATGACTCCCAAATTAATTGTTTATTTTTTTTAATGAATTCCACTGGACTTCAGCTTCCCAGAATACCCACACAGGTTATCTTTTGTCACGTGTATTTATCTATTTTTGTTCCCTTTTCTTTTTCACCAAGTCTCCCATTTTTCTATACCACTCTTGTTTCCAAAGAAGGCCAGAATATAAATTTTCCTTGTGGTAAGGCTCAACTCAAGGGCAAACTCAAAGTAAGCATCTTTGTCAGGTGTCATGCTGCAGCTGGGCTTAATTAGTCCCATCCAGACCAGGTTTCCAGGTGAGAGATTCAGCAAAACTGACTGTAAAAAGTAGTCTGATTGGTTCTGATCCACACATTTAACAAGGTATACAGGCTGATTTTCATAGGTACAACAAAAGAAAGCTTTCCACAGCTTCAGTACAGTCAGTTAAGGATAGATTGAGCTATTGATTTTGCATCATCAGTTCATGCTCATTAATGCAGCCACATGCTTCACATTAAGGGCCTGAAGAAATATTGATCTTGCTCTTCATGTACATATTAGCAGATAAACAAAAATATTGAGGATTGGCTTATGTGCTCCTTGGTGGCTCTTTCCTATTTTCATTTCAAGTGGGAGACTTCACGCCTGGAAGCATGTTCACACACCATATTTGTTCATTTTCTTTTTATAATTTTTGAACATGTTTCTAAGTAATACAGGAAACATCCAGCTTGTCCTATCCCTGACCTACTTGTTCTCTGCCACAGTGTATCTGCATTTATGTATTTTGAATGAGCCATCAATAACTATCTTTTTATACATTGCATGTTTAGTTCTCAAGAGGTTCCTTACAGTTGCTTGATGCTTTTTCATGAATCACCTGCCTCTTTGTCTTTGACAGATGTTAATATTGTTTATCTAGAGAAAAAAAAACATGGTTGGACTTTCTGTTCCAAGGTGATTGTCATTGGCACTCTTAGGAATGTCATTCAGTGCCCTGATTTCAATAATTGAGTGAGTAAGCTATATAGAACAGAGACAGCAAAGCACAGAGACCTTGGGAATGAAAAGGTTTATGTTCAAACACAATGTCCACTACAGTGAACTTGAAAGGAAGTCAGGTTATACTTTTACACAAAAATGATAATTGATAAGAAATATATACAAAATATAAACATTAAATTATAATAACCTTAAAAATGAATTTAAATTTCCATGCTAACTCCTTTTTCCTATCCCAGGATGTGGTTTAAGAAAAAGTTATCCATTATGTTACTGAGATCTCCCTTTGGTCTAGTTCTGCTCCTTGTTACATGTGATCTTTGTTGAAAGGATCCAGGTGAGAAGAGAGTCAGAATTTATTATGAAATAAAATAAGATACACCTGATGATAAAAATGGGTAGTTCTCAAAGAGGAAAAAACTATCATGGGATGAGAGTCAACGGTAGTCAGAGAGGCAATTTTATAGTGCAAGCATTGGAGGGGTGAGAATTGACATTGGACAAAAGGACAATTGTACCAACCTATATTTTTTAAGTAAGTGTTATACTATTTCTCAAAGTTACTCAAACAAACAGCTTTCCTGATGTACATTTTCCTGCCAAAGTGATTGAGAAACTGATTTGAATTGATGGTTCCTAAAGAAGAAAGTGATTTATCTTTATTGTATACCAGAAAGTCAAAACAAGATAGTGTGATTTTAATTTTCTCAATGGTATAGAAAAATCATGTCTCCACCAAGGGTAAAAGAGAGATTCAGATTCAGATCCAATTCATTTACCAAAGACCTGAAATTGAGGTTTCTTATTTCATAAGCTGCTGATTATAAGGAAGAGTTCCATCCTCAATATCTTTTAACCCTATTAATATTTGTCTAGCTACCTAAGAGTCATCCCCAGAATTGAAATCCTCAAAACATTTAGAAGGTAACTATTTAAAGACTTATATGTCAACTTTCCTAAGGGGCTTTGGGAGGATTTCCTAAGAAGAATTTCCTTTGTATGGTTTACTTAGGAGTAATGAATCTAGCCAGGTGGTAATGGTGCACACCTTTAATCCCAACACTTGGAGGCAGAGACAAGCACAGCTCTGTGAATTCAAGGCCAGCCTGATGGCCAGCCTAAGAGCTAGTTTCAGGACAGGCTCCAAAGCTACAGAAAAACATTGTCATGAAACAAACAAACGAACATTATGAGTCCAGTTGGAAATTTTTAAAAGTTTGGTGGCTGGAGGAGAAGCTAAAAGTATAGGGAAAAAATCTTTCTAACTCCTTTCTAGGAGTTAATAATTGTTAACCCTAAGGACCCTCTCTATAAGTTCTGATCAGAACCTGTTAATATCCTGGTGAAGGCATTTTTATCATATTTCTGAATGGATTTGAAATTTCTATAATGCACATTGTTTGTAGATCATTGGAATTGATTGAATCTGCAGTCAGATTAGAGATTATATGCGATAATATACAAAAAGATCTGAATATACAAAAGGTTACCAATAATGTACTTCAGAAAGGCTTAGGCTTATGGTTAAATAAGGACCTAAGTACACTTCAGGGAATTCTTCATAGCATTTCCCTGTAGGGTAAGATGGTTCTTCTGTCAATATATTTTTTAAAGATTATTTTCTTGTTCATTTTACTTATTTATATAAGTATGTATCTGCTTGAGTGTATTTCATGTATGTGTAGGCACCTTCAGAGGCCAGACGAGGGCACTAGTTCACTGAAAGATGCAGTTTCAAGCAGCTGTGAGTCATGCAACATGGGTGCTGGGAATGACTTCATGTCCTCTGGGAAAGAAGCAAGCACTCTTATTGAGCAATCTATTCAGTCTGATCCTGTTAATGTTATTTAGTGGATAAGTTGGGGGATCTCATTGGTAAATTCTGCTTTTCCAAAGGACTAAACTCTCCAAAAAGAATATTTAATATTTAATACTGAGAGATATATTTTTAGGCTGAATGATAATGAAGATAAGAAAATGTCACTGTGTCCTTAAAGAGATCTCATGTTTGAAGAAAAAATTTAGTTTCAAGCATATTAAAAAAACCTGAATAGCAAATTTTTAAAGGTACATAATGTAAGGCATTCCATGCTAGGAAAGATATTTTTAATGGTAACAGCATAAACTATTTTCTTAAAAATAAATTTTAATTGTTTGAGATGAATAGGACTATGTCAGTTCCACTTTCCATTTCCTAACCTAAACCCTCCCCCTTCTCTTTCAAATTCATGACCTAAACATGACCTGGACAAGGAGAATACCAGTAGAAATGCTAACTTGAAGGGGGAGAAACTCTTTGAGGTTTCAACCATAAACAAAGAACTATATGCAAGTAAGGTGTGCTAAGAGTAGGAATAGCAATGTTCCCTAGGGAAGGGCACAACAATTGATTATCTGATACCAAATGGTCAGCCCTGAAAACATATACATGCAACTAACATGATAAGGACTAATAGCATTGTGTTTTTGTATTTAGAAGTGTATGTGCTTCATTGTTCTTGGGTGTGTATGTTTACGCTCATATACATATATATGTAAGAACAACTGAAGAAACGGGTTTAAAAAATAATTTATTTATCTATTCCTTATAATTTCTTATATGTTTACATAGTAGTTTGATATAGAAAATGATAAAGTCTATAGGTCTTGATCAGGCTTGTTTCTGTTTGCTAGATAAAGAAATAAAAGGCAAAAAATTTTTCAATGCAGCAGGTAGCAGTAAAATATTATAACACAGCAAAAAGAATCAGCATCTTACATGCTTCCTCTGTATGGTAAAGTGAGGTGGGGAACACACTAGCTCATTCTGTCCTCCTTTAAAGATGAAGGATAGGATGACATGGGTTCTGATACACAGACATGAGCTACCTAAACCTTCCTATACAGGACAGACTGAGGTGCAGGAACACATGTTTTTTCTTGACCTTAAACATAGGACAGATTAAGGTTAGCACAACAAGGGTTCTATGAGACAGATGCTATCTTTTCCCAAGTCTCCTTCATAGGACACATCCAACCTCCTCTATTGGACAGATTAAGGTTGGAAAGATGTGGATTCTGAGAGTCAGACTGTACCTCCTTCCAAACCACCTACATAGGACAAAATGAACTAGAGAGACCAATAATTCATTTCTAACCTTCCTTTTAGCACAGGCAAAGGCTTGGGCAACATAAATAGTGAGAAAAATCTACCTTCGTAGCATACTTTGTAGGGCTTACTGGGGTGGAGCACACAGTAGTTCAGTTGTAACTACTTCCGTATACCCAATTACATTAGAATAACATCAATTTCAAAAGACAAAAGCAAACCCCCTGCAATTCTCCTTTGAAGGACAGTCTGAGATTGAGAGTTCATGAGGTAACTCCTATCCACCTAGAACACTTTGAAACTACACTGTAGAGTAGATCATGGTTATAAGAGCTTGGAATCAGAAACAGAAGCTAGTGCCTTCTAGTATAGTGGTTCTCTGTATGTGGGTTTCCACCCCTTTTGAGGGTCAAGTGACCCTTTTCAC
>NW_024544313.1:0-48382 GCF_018167655.1 Microtus oregoni | reverse complement strand
AATATAAGACATTAAGTAATTCACTACCTTTAAAAGAAATAATAGGGTTTTATGTTGTTGATTAAAGAGATACAGATCAGAGAATCATTCCTTAATAAATAATGCATTAACTTTTATTTGTTTAGGGATTGTTTTTAGTAAAAACATGGAAAAAGCCAGTTTCTGAATAGTTCATGAATGTTATCATGCTACCTGCATTTGGCATTCAAAGCCTGTATATAGGTTATGTTGGCTTCAGCGCTGTAATTTTGATAGCTTGTTAGCATTTCCGTGTGTATCTGTAAGATCCTGGCAGCAATCACCTACTTCCCGATCCACTTTGTTTCATTGTCTCTGTAGGACTTCTATCATTCATGCAATATCTCATTTGAATTGATACTCAAATCCCTTAATTCTGCTGTTGCCTGCTGACATCAGGGCCTTTTACATCTCTGTCGGTTATACTACAGATACTCTACACTAGATAGTTGCTACACTAGATAGGAACTTCACCTCAGTCCTGTATCCTGCACCACCAGCAACCTCTATGCCACTATCTGCTCCTTTTCCTACTCATTTTCATGGGATAGCAATAGAGCCATGCCATCTTTTTTGTCATATTGTGTTATAAGAAAGGAATAGAAAAAAAAACTCAGTCTCAAAAAATGAGAACGGTTTTAATAAGGCTACTGCAAACTTATACATGGATCTTGTTCCCCAAGAGTCAAATGTGATACCAAAGTAGCTGCTTTCTTGGGTTTTAATGCAAATTCCACATAGTACTGAACTTCTGCTATAAACACTTCAGCTGCTTGCTCTATAGGAAATCCTTTTAATCATGCCCACTGAAGCTGTTGCCAGTCCAAGAATAATAATATAAGCACTGTATTTTTATGTCCTAAAAATGTTTCAAAGGTCATTCTATTGTATTCACCTCCCCCGTTTCTCATTTTTTTCCTTTTTCTTCTTTTTGCTCGATGTCTTCTTACTTCTGTTTGTTTCCTCTCATTCACATTACTATTGACGAAATAGGATCTTCTAAGTTGTGTTCATTGTATCCATATGGCACTACTGAACATGGCATTGTATTTACTATACTGATATTTATTGGGAATTAACAAGGAAACAGAAAATATTAACATGTCTATATTTGTGCTAAAAGTTAATCAAAACAACATTTATTGATAATTTAATATGGAGCTAATGCAATTTAAGATAGGTACGCAGTAATGAAAAAGGAGATTAAACAAGATGCTAAATCCGAACCTATTTTGTATCTGAAGAAAAATTTTAATTCTGAAAATTTTGGTGTCTAAGTTGTCCTCATTAGAACTTTCACAATTATTGAATGATCATATATTAAATGGAAATGAACTATGACAAATTTACTTACCCTTAGGTAGTTGAAGTTACATTAACAATGAATATGTCCAATCATTCCCAGATAAAAAAGACAAAATCATATGCCTTGTGGTCTATCATCATAATTTATCATCATCCTTATTTTCCACTTGTGTATCTTTATAAAACTGTGTTGATGCTCTTATGTGTCAACTGTCTTCACTTTTGACACAGATTTTTTAGTGTGTATGTAAATTTCAAAGTATAGTGAACATATATGTATTTTTAGTAGTATGTGCTGTGTGTAGTCATATATATATATATATACATACATACACACACACACACACACATATATATATATATATATATATATATATATATATTTCTAAGTTTGGTCCAATATAGCAGTATAATTGTTTTAAACCTCCTTAAAAATGCTATATAAATACATGTTCTAAGAACACTGATTTCTTTTTTTGGAAGAATGTCTTTTCAGAGATGTTATTAATCAATGGAGGACAACTGACAGACTATATACCATGTCATTATCATTCCCTTCTCACTCAGGTCTTAGGTTAAACTCCTTAGAATACTGTATAAAAGATTCATTGGTTCTAATACATTTTGTCATCTAGGATTACTTTTTACACTAACTCAACCATAGTGGAACTGATGCTGGCTGCTACTGAAGTAATATTGCCTTCAAGTATATCTAACACAGGAAATTAATTCTGATTTGTTAATAATGGATATGACTAATATCTGCTAAACAGTGTTGTAAGATGTGTTTTGTTTGAATAAAGTAATAAGTTTATAAAGTTTTCAACCTTATTGTATGAGTAAACAACTAATATTTTCCTACTATGAACCACCATATTTCCCTGGTAGTAAAACATTTTATTTGATATCTGTTATAGTCTAGTATTTTCTGAAGCTCAAGTGATAAACAGGGTAATTTGCACTATCTTTCTAAAAATAATTCTCATTTAAAATATGATAATTAAAATTATTGTCATTATAAATTACTCGCAAAAGCACTAATATAAGACCAAAGGCTAACTTTTTGTGCATAAAGAACAAATAAAGCATTAAATATTATCTGCAAATTAAGTAAAATGTAAGTATGAAATACAATACAATGTACCACATTAGTGTACTCAACAAAATTGTTTAAGAGAAATTGTGTTCTATGTAATGTAAATATAAACTATCTGCAGTTGTACATGGATTTAGAACAATGACATACTTTTACTTTCAGTAAATTTGTGTTATAAATCCACTGTGAGAACTTAATTATTCCACTGATTTTCTGTATTAAAACTTCACAAAACACTAACGTGTTAATTATAATCACACATTTTCCTTCATCTTTGCTAAGTTATCAGCATTTTCCAATTGCAAAAATATAGAAATCTGTTGTAAACAACCTGTTTTCATTATTTATTTTTCCAAATCACAAATTATTCAGTATATAAAATGCACCTGTAGTCTAAAATTTTATTGCCATAAATTATGCACCCACCCACTGAGACAGTGGAGCTGATCTATTGAGAGCTCACCAAGACCAGCTGGACTGTGACTGAAAAAGCATGGGATAAAACTGGACTCTCTGAACATGGCGAACAATGAGGGCTGATGAGACGCAAAGGACAATGGCACGGGGGTTTGATCCTACGTAATGTGCTGGCTTTGTGGGAGCCTAGCCAGTTTGGATGTTTACCTTCCTAGATATCTACGGAGGGGGGAGGTCCTAGGTCTTACCACAGGGCAGAAAACCCTGACTGCTCTTTGGACTGGAGAGGGAGGGGGAAAGGAGTGGGGGGAGGGGGAGAAAGGTGGGAGGAGGGGAGGAGGGGGAGAAGGTTGGGAGGAGGGGGAGGGAAATGGGAGGCTGGGAGGAGGTGGAAACTTGTTTTTTTGTTTTTTTTCTCCTTTTCTCAATAAAAAAAAATCAGAAAAATGTGGCCTTCTAAAGATGAACAACTACTAATCCAAGTAAATTTTCACACTTACAATGGCTTTCTTCTTTTCAAACATTACAGGCATGTTTTAACAGCTGAGGGATTTTAGACACAGATGTAAATGAGCCTGGAAATTATTAACAGTCAAGGTACATGTGTTAGTCCATTTTGTATTGCTATGAAAAATTACCATCTGTTGTATAAATTAAAAAGAAAATAAGTGTATTTTTTCAGAATTCGTGTAATGGAAAGTTCAAACAGCAATGCATCTAAAGCGTAAAAATGTTCTTCTGATTGTATCACCAAATTGTATATAGCATTTCATGCTTATGCAGAGGGAAGAAGGAAAAATGCTAGGAGAAGAGATGGGGAGAGACTAGGGGACAGAGAAGTATGACAAATAATGAAAGCAGAAGGAGATATGGCAGGGATTGTGCTGCTCTTTTATCATAATTCGTAGTTAGGAGATTTTATCCATTCTTTCAAGATCTACGTCATTCTAAGTGATCAATTTTAATCTTCTCTCGGCAACCACGTTCCTTCCAATCATTTTTCACTATGTCCCAGATCATAGTAGTTCCCCTAGCTTTCAATATCATTAAACTGAGAGCTACTCCTTTAGTCATGAACCTTTGGGGAACATGCTATATGTATACCATTCCATTTGTATATTCATATAATTCGAAAGTGACTCTAAATAATAAACAAGAGAACATGTCAATTGTAGAGCCATTATAACATGACTCACTCTTTATTATAAATAAAAAAAAACAGGGCTCCTGAGAGTCTTCAACTGAGAAAGTACTTGCTTCACAATCCTGAAGACCTATATTCAATTCCTGAATCCAGTTGACTCAGATAAATGTAGAAGAACAGAATCATCTCCACAAAGCTCTCCTCTGACTTCTCCATGGATTTTGTGGCACATTTACCTACACAGACACATGATGAGCACATATACAATATTACAAACAAAAAATAAACTAACAGCAATCTATGTTCCATAGTCTGATATAACATGTGTGTGTTAACATTTCATTCTATAATTAACAGAGATTCATAACTTCTATAAGACAAGCATTGCCCATTGTTTTTTTGCCTTATCAGAATTTTCTAATGGACTTAAAATGTCAAAATGTTGATCAGAATATAAAGTGTTTTAGGCATGCTTAACATATGGCAATGAGTGCTCAATGAAAGTAGACTGGGTGATGCAGCTACACCATCAAGAACTTTTATTAGGTAGATAAAAAATTCAACACACACACACACATGCACACACGCACACACATATAGTTTCCTTATATACAAAACTTTTCTTATAACAAAACTTTCCTTATAAGAAGAAAACATGAGGCATAAAGTAAATAAGTAATTAAGTAAATGAGTATCTCCCATGCTCCCATGAAAGATAAAATAGAGCAATAATAAGAAAAGTCACAAACTAAGGAAACCAAACTAAAAATAAATAAATCTGAGATGGAATAACTTATGTTTACACTGGATTTTTGAAGAAGAGAGGTGAATTGCAATCTATTTTATTTTGTGTAGTTTCCTACATTTGTTATTATTACAAGTAATTTCATGAAAGAAGTTGTGTTATTTAAGAAATACATGAGGTTCAGTTATATGCACTTAAACAAAAGGAAGCATTGAAATAAAATGTCATATTTCCCTGTGGCATGCATGCTTATTGTATTTGGTATGCAGGATTTATATGCCATGGCATTTGGAGTCCACACAATAGATAAATAAATGTAACTCTGAAAGAAAGATTCAGCTGTACTCCTGTCACTGATTGAGATCATTGATGAACTCGAAGGAAAAGTCTATAAATGCATTTGTCTAACCTGAGTGGAACCCGGGGGAAACTGCCTATTTAGTAAAATAAATGAAAAAGATTTGTGTGGGGGTATGGTGCCAAAGGTTAGGTTAAAAGATTTATGAGGAAGTTTGTCAAAATGGAGAAAAGGTAATTGAGTCTTAATCCCATTACTTCGAATGTAGTCTGTGTATTCAAGCAGCTCTAACTCTACATTTGTGGGAATAACACCTAGAGTAAAACGATCAAAAACATCTGTAAGTTATGAATGCACCCAGCCCATATGCTGTATTTTAAATCCAGACTCATAGATTATTGGTGTATTTATCAGTCTTACCACATTTCTCAAAATTGTGACTTCTGAGTATTTATTACTTTTCTCTATTTGAGTATAATGAGAACTGATCAATAATATCTTTAAAAGATATTTTGCTTGTTTTTAATGGACATGTGGCCCATCATTCTGTTCCTTTAAAATAAATTGACTAAGCAATGTAGTAACCATATAAACTGTGGCATTTTTTTCCAGCCCTTGACTCATAAAAGGTAGTAAAACTTGCCCTACTATTTAAAAAGGTATTTAATAAAACATGCTATATTCTAGAAAAGATGAATAGATAAATTGGTTACAAGTAGGGTCTTGAGAAATGAGTGCTGATAATCCTGCAATCTTGACAACCTGAAACCAAGTAAGTCGGTTACAAATTAAGGACCAACTGCATGGGAACATCAGTTAAACTAGTGAGACCAGATTTCACTCAGTCATATTAGCCCAGTATGGAAACAGAGGCCAAAGCGGAGTGAATTCTACTTCACTTTGTAAGGATGGCATGGTGTTTTAAAGGGAGAATGAAAGATCAGGTCTGAGTGGGGATCATTAGTGTTATGGAATTAGGGATGTCCTGTTTGTTCTCACTACCTGATACTTCAAGATCCAGGGCATTGTTTTGGTTGCCTTTACTTTATTCAACATGCTACCTAACATCATTCTTTATCATTTACAAAAAATAAAAGAAAATTGATAAAAAACAAAACTCAACTTTGCTCCTCAGTCTTTCCTGCCTCATATATATATACTTTGTTGTAATGGCTTTGGGAGCTACAGTTTGTTACACAGTATATTCACTTGCTCAAACAGCTTTCCTTGTACACATTCATTACAATGAGTTGTTGGTCTTATTCAAGTGCTCTGGCTTCTGGTACAACATCAATATTAGACCCTCACCAAAACTCCTCTTGGATATCCTATTGTTGCTCCCAGTCATGAGAATATTGTAGCTATGATTCCACAGTACCTTCATACTCTCCAGTAGATAATAGGTTGTATGTTGAGGTGGGTCAACTCAAAATCATGGATGTTGGCCTAGGTGGTAATTAAATTTGTTAACCTCAGACTATTGTAAAGAGGGGCAAACCCATAGAATTGTGGTTGACTTATATTACTTGATTGGTTTTCCAGAAATGGAAAATATAGAATGAGATAATATTGCTTTTTATATATTTGGCACAATGCTCATTTTTAACTAAATGATGAATTCACTAGAACCTTGTTTGGTAAAAGAAAAAATTCATTGTTTGCTTGTAAATATGACCATTTATTCTGAAACAATTACTTTACCTTTTAAGTTTGAACTAGAAATCTTTACTGGTGTAGTACCATGAAATTTCAAAGCTTTTTAAGAAGATTATCTTTCTGAAACTTAATGTATAGTGAAAAAGTAAAGGTTTTCCAAGACTGGGATTTGTAGCCAGAATTGACAGTCTGAAAAGTACATGAATTCACTTATAAAAGTTTGATTTTTAAACTCATATGTCCAAATTTTAGAAAGACAATGCTGATTGTTTTTCTTTCATATAGAAGATGCAATCATGGGAAAGTGAATTACGGGTTGTGAAAAATATTCCAGCCTCTTAGGAGACTAAGGCTTTTGACTGAATGTGGGATAAAATTGATCTGAACTTTAACTCAGACACTTGAAACATATGATGACCTGACATTTCTCTGAAGTAAGCTGAAGACACAGAACACACATAAGCCTCCATAAGTGACTTCAGCAGTACCTCTTCCTCATTTAGAGGAAAGTCTGTTATTGAATACTCTCTCGCCACAGAAGAGTGCCTTGGGAAAATGGTTTATCCTAACACATTCTGAAAATTTTCCTAAAGGCTATTTATCCTGCATCAATATTTGGATGGAGGTGGTTTCAAATGCAAACATGCAAGATGTTCCAAGAGCTTAGCATCTTTTTTTGTGTTAACGTTTCTCATAAATAATTTTATTTTGGGCATATAGGTTCTGCTACATATGTAATAAATGTGACTCTTTTTAATATCAGAGTTACCCTTAGGGCAGTAAGTACATTTATTTCAAAGAAATATAAAAATAAAATGAATAGAATACATCAGGTACCTCTCAGATCATTACAAATGAGTCATCAAGCCTTTCTAAATTTCCTTGGGTTATATGAATAATGCCTTGAGATAGACTGCAACTCACTAAACTGTCTTTCTGAGGACTGGGGGTGGGAAAGGTTTTAGAAAGGGGAAACCCCTGGGAAGAATTGTTCTAGTAACTGTCACGTAATTCATCTCAACAGAAGAGAAGCTGATTTTCAATCAGTCTAAGGTAATAGAAGATGTCAGAATTCTAGAGATTATTTTGTCGTCAGTAGTCCACTTACCCTGCTTGAGAACACCCTAGGAATAACAAATGAATCATAAGGTAGAATCACATACAAGCACATTTATTTTCTTCAAATATTGATATTTTCCCCTTTGAGTTATATGTCTAGAGAAATTTGTTCTGTAAAGTAATCCATTAGGGTCAGAGACACGAATGTGTCAAATATGAAGTTTGATGGCCTTCTAAGATTTTAGTATGTCCTGGACTGGGAAAACTTTTGATTATCCATCTGTGTTCCACCTGAAAGAAGATGGGGTATAGTCTAAAGCTGCAGATTAGTGGAAATGCTTGTAGCCGTTTTACCTCATTGCCTGTCAGCTAAATCTTGCTGACAATATAGGAATTCTTCACTACTGAAGGAACGAGCCTCCCTGGACTGATAATTTTCTCAGTTTATGGTGTGTGTGATGTTTTTGTAAAGTGGGAAATAGTTGAGAGTGTGAGTGTGATAATCCTAGAAGGTAAATTTAGGCGATTCAACCAACCGAATACCACCTGAAAATTGGATAGAATTTAACGGACAAAAGCAAACTCAATTGTATGCTCACTTCTCTTGTATTCCCAGGATTTAGCTTATAGTGTATGGCTAATAAGAGACTATATAAATGATTATTAAATGTATGAATAAATGAAAGTGGGCACAAATGAATATTTTCCTGGGATTTTGATGGACATCTGGGTTCTTTTATCATAATCATAGATGTCTTTAGTCATTATCATTCCTAATACATGATAGCTTTATTTATTTTCTTAAATGTTTGATCCTATAAAACTGGGATAAGTAATTACAATAAAGAGAAAATACAATGGATGTATGAAGAATGATTCATTTTTTAATAAATTATTTTATTACTTTAAATAATACCAATCCAAATTCCCATTCCCTCCCCTCCTCCCTCTCCCTCCACAGACCCTCCCCCCACCCCTCCAACCCTAAGAAAGTAGTACCATGAACCCTGCCCTGTGGAAAGTCCAAGGCCCTCCCTACTATGTCTAGGTTTAGCAAGGTTTACATCCAAAGAAAATAGGATCCCATGAAGCTGGTATATGCAAGTAGAGACACATCCCAGTGTCACTATCAGTGGCCCCTCAGTCTTCCCCAGCTGTCAACCCCATTCAGAAGGGCTTAGTTGTTTCCATGGTCGTTCATTCCCAGTCCAGTTGGAGTTGGTGAGCTGACATTAGCTTAAGCAAACTGTCTCAGTGGATGACCCCCTCATGGTCCTGAATTCCTTGCTCATACTCTCACTTCCTCCACTCTTCAACTGGATCTTTGGAAGGAGCTCAGTCTAGTGTTCCTATATGGGTCATTGCCTCTGTTCCCGTCTGTTGTTGGACGAAGGTTCTATAGTGATATTTAAGGTAAGGTCAGTTCAGACACCCTCTCTATTTTTTAGGGTCTCAGCTGGGTTCATCCCTGTGGGTTCTTGGGCATTTTTCTTTTTTAAAATTTATTTTTCCATTCAAAAATTTCCACTTCCTCCCCTCCTCTCATTCCTCTCCCACCTCCCCACTCACCCTCCTCCCTCCCCTCCAGTCTTAAGAGAGGGCAGGGTACCCTGCCCTGTGGGAAGTTCAAGGCCCTCTCCCCTCCATCCAGGCCTAGGTAGGTGTGCATCCAAACAGGCTAGGGCCCTTGGGCATTTTTCTAGAGGTAGGCTTTTGCTAACTCCATAATGGCTCCCTCAATCAGAAAACTGGGAATCAACCTACCTCAGGTTTCACTCTTGGGAATATATCCAAAATATGCTCAATCATACTACAAGAGTATTTGTTCAACTATGTCCATAGCAGCATTATTTGTAATAGCCAGAAATAACCTAGATGCTCCTCAATGGAAGAATGGATAAAGAAAGTGTGGCACATCTACACATTAGAATACTACTTAGCAATAAAAATTAAAGACATGCAAATGGACAAAATTAAACATCATCCCGAGTAAGGTAATCCAGACTCAAAAGAGCAAATATGGTATGTACTCACCCATAAGTGAATACTAATCATAAACAAAGGCCAACGAACCTATAGTTCAGGGTCCTAGAGAAACTAAGTAATAAGGTGAACCCAAAGAAAAACATATACAGACCCACCTGGAAATTGGAATCAGACAAAAATTTGCGAGCAGGGGGGCAGGGGGGCAGGGGGTAGAGGGAGGAGAAGGGGAGTTGAGGAGAATTTGAGGGAATGGGATGGTCGAAATGGGGGAAGGAGAGATATGAGAGCAAGGAGAGAGATATCTTGATTGAGGGAATGATTCATATGCCTGAATTTCTTCGGTGAAGGAAACCTTCACCAACAGCTCCATCAAGCAATAGAACTTGGCAGCTTCAGACACGTGGTGCTTCTAACTTCAGAGCCAAGGATATAAGAAAGGGTTTTTGGAATCTCCCCTTGTGTCAAAGGAAAGCCACTGAGGCCAGATGTATATCTGAGATGTCACTACATAGAGGTCTGGACAGGCCATTGCCTGGAACTATGAAGGTGATAAGTGGATTGTCTTGGAAACTCAAAGATGTTGGAGGTGGCAGAGTCATGGGATACTTGCCAAGGAAAGCTGCAGACCAGGTGTGAATCAGTCCAAGAGAAAGAACTATATTGCAGTCAGCAAAGGTGAAAGGACTTGGAAATCTGAAGAGCTATTTGCTATCAGATGGAGATGCAGAATTTAGAGTTTGTAGTGCTAGTTGTTCTTACTTTGGTGCAGTATTTCCTCACTGTGTACCCTTTCCTGCATTGTGAGATGGTGACATAAGTTCTGTACCATTGCATGTGGGAAGTATGTGACATTCTTTTTGATTCTTATTTTATGGGGGATTACACTTAACAGATTGCCATATATCCCAGAAGAGCCTCTGGACTGGAAAACAGTGTTGAGATGGTTACAAACTATAGGGACTTTTGAAGCGGACTGAATGCATCTTTGAATTATGATATGGCTACACGCCTATGAACATGAGGAATACAATGTTGTAGTTTGAAAGAGAATAGCCCCCATAGGCTCAGATATCTGAACGCTTGGTCATTAGTCAGTGGTGCTACTAGACAGGGATTAAAGGTGTGGCCTTATTGGAGTAGGTGAGGCATTGCTGGAAGAAGTGTGCTATTGTGGGTACAATTTGAAGTTTCAAAATCCTATGCCAGGCTCATCCTCTCTGCCAGCAAATCACGATGTAGCTCTCAGCTACTGTTCCAACACATGTGTGTTACTATGCTCCCTGCCATGATGGTAACGGACTAAGCCTCTGAAATGGTAAGCAAGTCACCACTTAAATGATTTCTTTTATAAGCGTCCCTTCATAGCAATAGAACAATGCTTAAAACATACTTTCATAGTTTACTTAATGTGGCTTTTGCAATAGAAACATGTCTGAAAGTATTATTTATATATATGCACAAAAATACACTAAAGTCCAATTATTACTACATTTTTAGATGAGTGTATCCATCCTGTTTAGCTCTTAAATTCCAGTAAGTATGGTAATAGGCCAGAGACATAGGATTTACTTTCATAAATAGCAGATAAATTGTACCATGTAATGTCTCAAATTCATTACACTAAAATTTAGAGATGTTAGTTTGCCCTCTTCATCTTCCTGGGAAAGATTGCTTTTTCGTTTGTTTTGGTTTTCAAGACAGGTTTCTCTGTGTATCCTGGCTGTCCTGGCTACACAGAGAAACCTTGCAGACTGGGTTGGCCTTGAATTCACAAAGGTCCACCTGCCTCTGCCTCTCTCATGCTGGGAATGAAAGCATGGGTTACCAATGCACAGCAAGATTGCTTTTTTTTTTTTCATTTCCTCTACCTGGATCTTCTGTAGCCTTCATATTCCTCTTAGCTTGGAATCCTCTTTATAGGACCAGGATTATATTGATTTTCTAGTTGTACAGGGTACTTAAAAATGCTATAGTAATATATGAAAAATGCATGGCTTTTACTTGTGAAAAGATTAATAACAATTGCTTTTATCTTTTGACAAATAAGTTTTGACAAATTAGTAATAGACTAGTTTTTAATTCAATATCTAAATAACACTAAATTGGATCGTCATTATTTTAATGCTGAAGTAAACATTCCTGGGCAACTCAACCAATTTTTTTTAAAGTTATGACTCCATGAATAAGTAAATGCAGAGTGTGAATGAAAACAACTTTAAATTATGCTATGCAGACAACTTTAAAAGAATTTTAGAAGAAAAGGAGAAGATAATGAACGAGCAGAATTTAATTTTGAGGGTTTTTATTTCAATTCTGCATTGGGCTGGAGGCCAGATTCCTAATTACTTCTGTATATACAGTATAAAAATTGCTTAAGGGATGCTGGATGAATTTTCCAAAAGACAATTAAAGATTCTCAGTTGAATAAAATAATTTTTTTCCTGATAAATTTTGTGAGTGTGGTGGTTTCCCTGAATGGGTGACATTCTGGACAATCTATTGAGAGGTGCAGTTCATGACAAAAGTAAATGTGCTTTTTGAAGATACTGGGATTAACTTATTTAATTATTTGTTCAATTAGCTACATTTGCAAGATTTATAAACCTTAAATGTTAATCTTAAAGCCTTCCCTTTCTGCATATTTTAATGGCTCTGGTGTTCCTGTGGCTTTGCTGAACTCCTCAGCTATTGCGACTTCATAAGAGCCTTTAAAATGCACAGTTGCCCAGGTCCTGCCTGAGAAGATTCTGATTTAATTGGTTCAAGAAGCATTCTGATCATTGAGATGTTTAAAAGCTCCCCAGGTAATTATAATGTCAAGGTAAGGTTGCAAACCACTGGATTTCGGGGAAAAATACCAGCTCCTATAGAAGAGTCAGTAAATTCAAATTAAATCAGAGTGAAGCAAAGGCAAAAAGGAGAGAAAAGTCCATGAAGCATGCACTTTAAAAGCATGTATTGTCAGTAACACATCACTGAGCAAGACTGCTAAACTCACTAACCTGTTTTTGTTACAATGTTCCTGGTGCAAAAAAAATGAATTATATTGTAATAAGAACAGAAATCCATTTTACAAATTTTGAGATTTTTAATAAGTAGATATTATATAATCATATGATTCTCTGAGAGCATAAGAAACTATTGATTTATATTAGATTGGCCAGCTGTAAGTCAGCAGCAGGTTTTTTTTTTCTTTTCTTTGTCATTTTCTTTTTGAAAATGCGTTATTTCGACTTCTTTTTTTTTATTGCGAAAAGAAGAAAAAAAAACATAAACAAAAAACAAGTTTCCACCTCCTCCCAGCCTCCCATTTCCCTTCCCCTCCTCCCACCCTTCTCCCCCTCCTCCCACCCTTCTCCCCCTCCCCCCACTCCTCTCCCCCTCCCTCTCCAGTCCACAGAGCAGTCCTGGTTCCCTGCCCTGTGTTAAGTCCTAGGTCCTCCCCCCTCCGTCCATATCTAGGAAGGTGAGCATCCAAACTGGCTAGGCTCCCACAAAGCCAGCACATTAAGTAGGATCAAAACCCCCTGCCATTGTCCTTGGTGTCTCATCAGCCCTCGTTCGCCATGTTCAGAGAGTCCGGTTTTATCCCATGCTTTTTCGGTCACAGTCCAGCTGGCCTTGGTGAGCTCCCCGTAGATCAGCTCCACTGTCTCAGTGGGTGGATGCACGCCTCGTGGTCCCGAATTCTTTGCTCATGTTCTCCCTCCTTCTGCTCCTCCTTGGGACCTTGGGAGCTCAGTCCAGTGCTCCTGTGTGGGTCTCTGTCTCTATCTCTATCCATCACCAGATGAAGATTCTATGATGACATGCAAGATATTCGTCAGTATTGCTCTAGGATAGGGTCATTTCAGGTTCCCAATCCTCAGCTGCCCAAGGAACTAACTGGGAACCTCATCTTGGGCACTAGGGAGCCCCTCTAGGGTCAAGTCTCTTGCCCACCCTAAAGTGGCTCCCTTTACTAAGAATTGTGGTTCTGTGCTCCCCTATCCACCTTTCCTTTATCCCAATTCTCATGTTTCCCAGGTCCCCCCTCCTTCCCTTCTATTAGTGGTTTTAATTCAGTTTCTTTCTCTTTCATTTTTTACTTTAACTGATTATTTGTGGATTTTCACATCATGCATTTTGTTACCACTTACCTCCAAGTCCCCTCACATCTGCCTTCTGCCCTTGCACCCTCCCCCTAAAACAAAACCAAATTTAAAAGAAAAACCAAAACAAAACAAAGAAGCAAAACAAAAACCAAAAGAACAATTTTGTGGAAGATGCAATGTAGCCTGTTGAAACTCACAGTTGACCCTTTAGTCCAATCATCTTTAACTGCAAATGGTCATTGCCAGGAGTAATTGGTCTGACTCCAGGCTTCTGCTTTCTGCTACACAACAGATAATGGTATTTCACTTCCGCTCCTCTGGGATATTCTGTTATCCCATGTCATGGAGAGCCTGCTGTTTTGGATCTGTAGGTAACTCTCCTTCACATGTTCCAGCAGTTCATAGGTTCAGGGGATGCCAGGATGGACCAACTCATAGCCCTGGTTCTGGCCCTGGCTGGTAATTAGGTTGGTCAGCTCACTAGCTTTCTCTCCTAGTCAGTTACTACCAGGATGAGCTCTCCAGCACTGCCTTGATTAGCTCACCCAATACAGCCTACATCAAGGAGCTG
Organism: Microtus oregoni; assembly: GCF_018167655.1. Lineage (NCBI taxonomy): Eukaryota > Metazoa > Chordata > Mammalia > Rodentia > Cricetidae > Microtus > Microtus oregoni. Next base: position 33,993 of record NW_024544313.1, on the reverse strand, counting down.
GGCCAGTTCTCTTGTTCTCGGGCCCTCATATCCAGGTCCCCCCGACTCACATTGCCAGGAACAGATCGACTGTTTAGCCCAGGCAGGGTTCAGGACCCTCTCTCCTGATTACTGCAGGGAGAATATGAGAGGGACAGGGGCAGGGCGGGACGGGACGAGCAGAGTCTGCTGTCCTGCTCTCAAATCCTCAGGCCTGGCTCACCTGTGGACCTGACAACTAGTTCAGCTCTACTGAACTGCATCTAGTGTAGGGCAGGGCTAGTTCTCACCCTTTTGACCTCTGGGCCAGCTCTCTTGCTTGCCACAGGTAGCAAGTGATAGAGGGGGAGGGTGTCTTTCCCTTGCCCATGCCACCAAATGGCAGATTAAGGGGACAGTTAAACTCTGTTGTTCTCACACCCTCAGGGCTGGCTCCCTGGCATCACAGACAACAGGGTCAGTTCTATTGTGCTGCCCAGGCAGGAAGCAAAGTTTGCTTTCTCATGCACTGCAGCCAGTGAAGCCCAGATCTCCTACTCTTGTGACCCCAGGGTCAGCTCCTTCACCCACTGAAGGTGGTAATAGATGGGGGACATTTTTCCTTTACCAATGCCACCACATGGCAGACAAGAGGGACAGGGTCAGCTCTCCTGCTCTCATGCCCTCAGGGTCCACTCACCTGTGTCCTAGACCACAGGATCAGCTCTAATGTGCCTGCCTGGTAACATGCATGCCTATGGAGAGGGGGCAAACTCTCTCCTGAGGGGTTGGGCCAGCTCCCTGTTGCAATATCCAGTGAGGAACAGGACCAGCCATTCCAGGCCAGTGATTGGCTCAACACAGCATGGTTCCAATGATCCCTGTGCTAACACTGGTCATGGACATCCACACAGACGTGGACCCAGACATGGTCCTCAGCAGCAGCTCAGGTCCAGATGCCACCATGGCCCCAGTAGCAGCTCTGGCAGCAGCATGTCCCCCAGGGAATCAGCATAGTCCCAGGTGGCTAGCCAGAACCCTGGCATCCTCAGAGCCCTTGGTGGCAACCGGAGTCACGGACAGGACCACAGACCAAGACATGACTCTAGGTAGCAGTCATGTCCTGGACATCCCCATGGCTTGAGGTGGCAATACCAACAACACAGATCAGCATGGCCTTGGGTGCCCCATGGTCTGTGAATACAGACATGGTCAGAGGTAGATGAACAGACCGTGGTCCTCCAAATTGGCCCTGGGTGTTGACAACAACTCAGATCAGTACTGCTGTAGGGCAACATTGATTCTAGTTTTTGGTTATATGTATATATATGTTATTTCTTAAACAAAAAGAGTCTATCAAAAAATTAATGATTTCAGAAAGCAAATTTTAAATATCTGGGAAAACAAAGCTGCAATAAAAGAAGATTCATGGTTTTTTACTAGACATAAGGAAAACTAGGAGAACAGATACTTAGCTTCATGATATATTTTTTAAAGAGTAAGAGAAATACCATTAAGAATATTAGACAGATGCTACGTGTGGTGGTGAAAGCCTTTAATCCCAGCACTTGAGAGAGACAGAGGCAAGCAGATATCTGTGTATTGGAGGGCAGCCTGGTCTATATAGTGAGTTCCAGAACAGCCAGGGCTGTTATGAAGAGAAATTCTGTCTTACAAAACAAAAGCAAAAAGAAAGAAAGAAAAAAGTATTAGCTAAGTTCTTTCAAATATCAAATTATGAATTGTTTCTAAAATTTCGAAACCACAAACATAGATTCAGAGCTTCTACATTGGTATTCAAAAGCCCATATATATCTTATTATGATACTAAATATCTCATAAACAAAAATAATGACTAATAATAAGAATGTACATGTCTAAGCGCTATGATAAATTAAACCAACAAGAGGCCACTAAATCTTCATGCTGAAATTAGATTTGTCTTATGAAAATAGTCAACTGTCTAAAGTCTTATCTCCAAGGTGGAGTAGAGACATCAAGAGATACCAAACCAAAAGTAAAAGTTCTCTGCAGCAAAAAAAATAATAGTCATAATAATCTATCCCATGCATGTAAGGAGGGGTCATAAAATATTAAAGTAATAAAATATAAAATATTTCTATATTATGAAAAATATTGGTGAAATTAAAAGAACTCATTCACAATTTAGAAGGTTGAAATTTCATTTAAGGTGGAAGAGAAGAGAAGTTAAAAATATGGCAAATAGTCTATTTAAACCTAAAAAGAAGTCTATTAACATCAGAAAAAAAAGTAGAGTGCTCAAACATAGTACTCTTAAAAATGCCATCCTTTGTAGTCCAAATGCAAAAATATGCCAAATATTATAAAAAGTCTTACAGAATGCATGTCCAAAACCAATACTATTATCCAATTGATATTAAGAAAGATCACCTGTGACAACAATATAACTTATTCTTGCAAACCTCATATTAAAAGTGACAGAAATAATGATACTAATAAAATGTAACCACTGCTCCAGCCTATCACTCTTTAAGTACCTGGTTAGAAAGCAAAGCTCTCATTATCCAGAGATGTTCAAAATCAGAAATTTCTGTGAACTAACTTAGCAGGAAAGTCAATGAATAAACAAAAAAGATATTTAAGTATATTTTTAGATACCTAAATTTTGGAAGGAAATTTTACTTGGGTATGTATGTTCTTCTATAACCTATGGTATAATCAAACATAAAAATTAACTAGAGGGCATATAGTTGTGAGAGATATTAATCTGAAGTTAACCTGATAGCAGTATAGATGGTAGTGTTTAAGAAATATTGAATAACTTGTCCTTTCTCCTTGTATAGTTATGACAGGCAGACTTATGGTCTTTTGTCCATTAGATTCTAAATGTGCAATGCTTCTACCCAGATAATACACATTTCCTTTTTTTTTTCCTGAGGAGAATGAGCTATTATAGCTGTGCATTTTTATGCTATAGGATAAACAATAGTAAACTCTCTTGGCAATGGTTTGTTTCAAGCTGTAAAATGTTTACATTCTTAGTTCTTTGCTGTTCATTATTACTGTTACAGAGCCAGGGAGCCATACTGAGCCAGAAGAATTTTTGGAGGACATTTAAAATACACATGTTCTATTCTGAGACATGGAACCCTTATTGTCGTTAGAGTAAACTCTCTAAGGATAAACAACAAATAACCCTTTGTCAATGTAACTTATATCACAATCAGACAGATCTGTGGAAGGGGAGAGTATACCAAAGTAGAACTTAAAAGCAGTATCTGAAATGAGAGAGTTAAGTTGCATTTTGAAAAAAATAGTTTTGATAATTATATTAAAAAGTAAAAATCCAACTTCACATAACACAAGATATTAAAATTTAGCTTTATATAATGTTCCAGTGTAAGCAATTTCAAAAAACTCAAAGAGTAATATTAATGCTATTTCTTTTATTATTATTATTATTATTATTTTATTACTTTAAAAAATACCAATCCAAATTCCCACTTCCTCCTTTCCTCTTACTTCCCTCCCACTCCCTCCACACAACCTTTCGCTAATCCCCCTCCAATTTTAAGAGAGGGCAAGGCACCCTGCTCTGTGGGAAGTCCAAGGCCCTCCCCACTACATCCAGGTTGATCAAGTTATATATCCAAAGAGAATAGGATCCCAAAAGGCCAGTACATGCAGTAGAGACAAATCCCAGTGCCATTGTCATTGGTCCCTCAGTCTGCCCCAACTGTCAGTTACATTCAGAGGGAGTAGTTTGATTCCATGCTTGTTGATTCCCAGTCCAGTTGGAGTTGGTGAGCTTTCATTATCTCAGGCACACTGTCTCAGTGAGTGAACCCCTCATGGCCTTGACTTCCTTGCTCATACTCTCCTTCCTTTCACTCTTCAACTGGACCTTAGTAGCTCAGTCCAGTGCTCCGATGTGGGTCTCTGTCTCTGTTTCCGTCTGTTTTAGATGAAGGTTCTATGGTGATATTTAAGATAATAATCAGTCTGACTACAGGGTAAGGCCTGTTCAGGCTCCTTCTCTATTGCTTAAGGTGTTAGCTGGGGTCATCCTTGTGGATTCCTGAGAATTTTTCTAGAGCCAGGTTTCTTGCTAACCCCAAAATGGCTCCCTCAATCAAGACATCTCTTTCCTTGCTCTTATATCTGTCCTTTCTATTAATGCTATTTCTACAATGCACGTGATGGCAAAGGCCTTTGCCATGTCCAACAGAGAAAAATTATTAAGGTATCCCTCATGTGTATTTCCCCCATTGACTAATTTTTTTTTTATTTTCAATGCAATTTTTTTTGAAGTTTAGTGGAAAAGTAAAGCCATTTCAGTAAAATGCAATAATAAGTTTGTAAAGAAATGCCTTAACTGTACTCTAAGTCTCATGGAGAACACCTATAGAAAGAATAAAATTAAATCATGCTTTTTCTACAAAGTGTGAACAGTAGCTCCTAAACCTTTATGTGCAGAAATGGGGATTTTAATGGGTTTCCATGTATCTTAATTTCTCCTATCAACTTTCTTCTCCAAAATTCTATAAATTCTATTTTTAATTTTATGCGGACATATTTTTCTTTGTTCTCTAAATATAATTAGGTTTCTAATATTTTGTCAAAGATTATTTCTAAAATGTGAAAACATAAAGACCATGTATATTATTATAAAATTATAAGTATATTTTACTGTAGAACCAACTATGATGTTGGATTTACATTTAATTTCATATTTGTTCACCCACAAGGTACCTCTGCTACATTAAAGGAGAGTGTTCTGGTTTAATATTCAAATGCATTCTCTTTTCTTATGTTCCACTGATGTCTTAACTTCAAATAACAATATAAAAATTAATAAATTTCTTGAGTTTTCAGTCATTTCTTAAATCTCTTCCTAATGTAAAGATCTGTTTATACCCCCCCCATGTGAACACATAGCCCCTCCAAATGTAGTAGAAGGCAGTTCAATCTGACTGGTAGAAAAAATGAGAAACTTCTCTGCGAAGGATCAAACTTCATTAATGTTTTTCTTTATTCATTTACTTTATATTTTATATAAACTTATATACCCTGTGCTTTACTTATATTCCCTTCATGAGAATCTTTTGATAGATTTGAGATTTTTGTTTTGCTTCGTTTGTTTTCTGGAGGTCTTTGGTACAGAAAAAAAGTAAGGGGAACAAGCAACTTGGAGCACTAAATTCCAGTTGAAAGAAATATTGGAATGACAGAATGCAAAAGGAAAGCGAGAGTAAATTTAGATATCAAGTATATTGCTGCTACCGACACAGGTGAAAGGCCAATATAGTATAAATAGCTACTCAAAAATATTTCATTTATTTTAGCAAAATGCTTACATGTACATGGGAGAAACTAATAAAAGATCAATTTCACCATAGAAAAAGGCAAAGCTGAGATTTTATAGGATAAAGCAGATAGAGAGTGTTTGAAAAGGAAAGATATTTTACATTTTTTCTTAAAGATATTGCTTAATCAACTGGCAGCAAGATGGGTGGTGTTGATGTCTAGTAACTGAAGAGAACCACAATTGGGGCAAAAAAAAAACCCACAAACACTCACAATTATAAATGTACACAAAAGAAACTTTACAATTTGGCAGGGATAACTGTGGGTTCTTTCACTTAAAGAAAACATATGTGTGGCCAAGAAAATAAAAATTGAGATGGTCTTCTGGAATTCTAGTAAGGGCTTAGGAAAGCAGAAGCTAATTCTGAATCCTATGTTATCCATAGACAGATAAAATGCAGTAATTCGCAATTTAATTTTTATTTGCAGGGAAAAGGAGAGTAAAAGGAAGCTGGACATGCCATTGTCTAAGCAGAAGTGATAAATCCTATCCATCAAAAAAAAGTGAACAGAGAATATCTTAAGGGGAAAAGAGGGCTTTGTGACTAATGTTCTTAATTTCCTATCGACCTAGGCATGTGTAGCAAATAAGATATGAATCTTCAGTAGGCCGTGTCTTGGTTTTCAATTGATAGCTAAAGAACTCAGACACACTGAGAGTAGCTATTCAAATCATAATGCTTAGCTATTTTTGTAAATGAAAATGAGTTTTACCTTTCTACCATATGAAATTTGAATGACAATGATGATTGAGGTTGAAAACGAAGCAGAGAAATGTGTTTGAATTTTTTTTCAATAAAATACTCAAGTTAATATCTTAAGCCAGGCATGAGTGGCTTGACTTACCTTTGATGACCCTCGCTTCATATACATCTTGTGTTAGAATTCTCAGCATGTTCATAGTGGATTCTAAATGTCAAAGACCTTACAGCTACTATTATACACATTTTATAGCCAAACAAAGTAATCAAAGATAGAAATGTTTAGAAGGAAATGAACTGATAGTCCTGCCATCATCCTGGAAGTTTTTCCATTTTTCAAACTCAGAGAACAGGAATTGAACTGAACCTATTCTGTGATCATCTAGGTCTCAGAACTTGAACTCCATTTCTGAACTTGTAGAAGCCCTCAGCAAGTGCATCTTTCCACAGATCAATACCACTCTTGGTCTAGTAATGAGAATGTAACAAAGAAAGATGAGAGACTAGATTTGTTCTCTTCCTATTGACACCGAGTAGGCTCTGCACTGTCTTGGCGAAGCTGCTGTCTCTCTCTCTCTTTTTTTTTTTTTATCAGAAATACAGCTTTGGTTCTCGTGGAAAGCATGTCTTTTCACAGTTGTCTATGTTATACACACTTTTGGCTTGTATGGAGTCTCTGGTGATTCCAATAGAGTTATGTGCTGAAATAGGAATGGATTACAAATATTGATATCTATATCTTCCATATATATATATATATATATATATATATATGTATGTATGTATGTATATATATATATATAGTATCGTATGTGTTGCTCCTTTACATGTCCCATTGCCTCATATGACTTTACATATGAAGCTCAAATTCAGCAATGAAACTACTTAAATTTTGCACAACTTGGATACTGTAGTATTGAAATGAGGATGTGATTTTTTTGAACTCAGAAAGTTGTGTGGTGGGACATGACTCATGCTGATAAAGCTGGTCTGTTGGACATGTCTAATTCTATATGTGAAATCTGATCAGTAAAAACAAAAGAAGAAAGAAAAGCTTTTCAGGTCTTACGCCTAAATTCTTTAGAATCAATAGGAGTAAGAATACGTGCAGGGCGGTCCTCTCCCCTAGTTAATGTTTTAGCTTTGTCAATATATACAGCCGGAATGCAGGCAAAGAGTTTATATTCATCTATCTTCATTTAAAAATCACAGTATATGAAGGTTTTCTATTGGTTAGAAATTTTGTTCTTCAGAATAGCAAGTTATACCTACCTCTTCTACACGTGCCCCCCCCCCAACACACACGTGTGCTTGTGAGAGAGATGTTTGACTTCCTCAGTGGATATTGAAATTATTTTTATCAAGTTATTTGGTGAATATATCATCAAAACAAGTGAAGAAAAATATTTATATCGGGTCAGAGTATTCCCCAACTCAGAAGCACGATGGCTAATAGATTATTATATTAAATTACCATATGCTTATTATAGACATTATGATAGATATAAAAACCACCAATAACCACACCCCTTTCTCTGCTCTGTAATAACCATTTCATTTTTATTGCAATGTTTTAAGTGTTAACACTTAATATTTTTATAGGAGTAATATGATATTCTCTTATTTTGGTAAGATTCAATTTTGCAAAATCATCTATTACTATAAGAAGAAAATAATTACTTAAGCAAAAAAGTACCCTAGAAAGTATTTATTTCCTGGCCTATGATCTGCTTTGGAGCTACATTGTGATCATGAATGAAAATCAAAATAAATAAATAAATGAATAAATAAATAAATAGTCTACCAATTTTTGAAAGCTTTGAGTATTGCTTAAAAGAAAACCCTCCTTGCTGTTTTTTTTAATTTTAATTGTCATGTAATTGACTAATTCTACAGTAACTAGGATTGGGAGTAACTAAAAACCCGCTATGTTCCTAATGATGTTCAATGAGGCACAGGAAATGAATAGATGGATATGGTCCAGTTGCTAGAAAATAGTTGTTTGTTACTGACTTGTCTGAGAGGAAATGAACACTTTCATTTTTCAGTGACAGAGTATAAAGTGTTCCTCACTAGGGCTGTTCTAAAAGCTCCATGCCCCTTTGAATTCTGATAAGGAGGCAGTAAAGGAAAGCATTCAAATAATCTCAACTAACACAGGTTATTTTACAAGCTGGGTGTTTTTTTATTCCTTTATATGTAAATTTTCCCCAGACTTCAAACCAAAGAATTTCTGCAATCTGTATCACATATAACATTATCAGCAAGGTGGCATTTAGCTTCCTTTAAATGTTAATTACTAGGGGGACTAGAAAATTTGTGGACTTTGTAGGGATAGATCTCAGGGAGAGCAAATCAGTAGTTCTCAAACTTGGCTGTGCTTTGGAACTTTGACAAATAGTCCCCCCTCCCCCGGGTCCTGTTTTCAGGAGTTCTGACTTAAGTGGCCTGTGGTCCCAGTATCTCAATTTAAAAGTCTGCTTAATGACTCTATTATGCATTCGTGGTTATGGTCACAGAAAAGGAAAGGAATTATGGAGATGCAGTAAAGCAAACAGTTCCATTTCTTTCCCTGTTTTTCATTTTAAATAACTATTATAATACCCCTATTCAAATTATAAAGACTTGAACTATAACTGTTTGCTACCAATGTCAATATGAAATCTACTGCTTCAGTGTTGGCCCTTGCCCCCCCCCCATAGTACAAAGATAAAGAGAGACTTCATGTTCAAGTATGTATTTATGATAATATAGAAAGTTGGCTGACTTCTTCCACCTACTAACAATCTGTCAATACATCCATCTGTCTATCCATCCATCTACCAACCATCTACTAGCTTGCTCAAGGTATCAGGACTCATGGAGAAATTTACTAACTCCTTGGTAGTATTATTAATAGATATCAATAGATTTATTTTACTAAAGAGGCAACAAGCAACATACTAGCTAACACGAAAGGCAAGTGTTTAATCTTAAACTATCTCCTTCTGTATTATCAGATCTCCTCTCCATTCTTTTCCACCTTGCTTTGTGTCTTAGCTTAGGAATTCCAATTGAGAGAGAAGGGAACAGGTGCTGAGAGGAAAAGAAATGATAGTATTTATTTCCTTCCTTTTTGTAAGACCCCACTGATTGCCACTGTCCCTTTGCAAAGACCACATTTTTTTTCTTGCTCTCTCTGGTCTTTCTTTTGGTTTTCTAGTTTTGGTAAATGAACCTCCTTTCCCCTGATCCTTAGGGCTAAGTGAGCTCTGTATTTCTCATAATCTTCTCTGGATTTTCATAATGCTGACCACATCTCTGTTAATGATTTATTTAATAAACTGTACTTATATATTCCAGATAGGAAAATATATCCTTTCTTGGCAAGGAAAGTTGAAGTTAAATTGGTAGATCATGATTCTAAGCAAACTTAGCCAGGCAGAAAGACAGTATCACACTCAGATTTTGGAGTTTCTCTTTTTAAAGATAGGAAAGTAGAAGGGGGTGCTCTTTGAGATATCTGAAGCATAATAAAGGGATCATAAGGGTAACGGGAGGATGATTATAGAGGGTAATGGGAGGATGAATATGTATTAAAGTGTACTATCTACATGTTGTGATGATTAATATTGATTATCACCTCCACAGGGTCTAGAATTCCTAGGAGACAAGCCTCTGGGTATACCTGAGAGGCACCGTCAGTATTTGGTTGGCTTATGGGTATGCCTGTAAAAGATTATCTAGATTAGGTTCATCGAGAAAGGAAGACCCACCTTATCTTTGGGCAGTACTATTCTGTGTGCTGACATCCTGCGCTGAATAACAGAAAGTATGCTGAGTATCACCATTCATAGCTGTTTCCTGACTATGGACGCAACGTGATCAGTCATCATGAGTTTTTGCCACCAAGATATTCCTGGTATAACAGATTGTGACATCAGATTAGGAGCCCAAATAATATTTTTCTCTTTTTTCTTCCTTTTGCTACGTCATTTTATCTATATCCCAGAAACCAGAAAGGTAATTAATACATGTGTGACAATATCTCTTTATGAAATTCACTATTCTATACAATGAGTACATGATAACAAAATAGCTAATAATAGAAAACTGTGCTATGCTCATTGGTGATATGCGATTAAAGAATTCATATAAATGTGTGAAATCACCTGTAGTCCCTAGAGAGATCTTTTTCACAATCTTAAATAGACTGTATATGCTAAAAATTCGTAAATTTTTCAAGGACGTAATAAAGTGATTTAATCTTGCTACTTCCTCTTGATTACTATTACTACCTGCCTCCACACCCCACTGATTATTTATGTCTAATGCTTCCTAAACTAGCAGTTCACTTATAATGGACAGGACGTATAAAGAAGTAGAGGAGATAGTGATCCATTCATTTTTATTTTAAATGAGGAATTTCAAAGGTGAAAAGTTAAAAGACCTAGCACAATTAACTCTGGTGATCTAGGAAGCAATGATATTGATTTTCCTTCGGTATGCTACATAGTTCTTTACTGTTTTAATGAGTATCTATAAATTTAAAGTTCATCAAAAACACATTATAAAACTAAATTAGGAAATTGATTTATTTGGAATCCTTCATGCCAAGATAAGGGGACCAAGTTTTTCAAGCTACAATGAATTTTCATTATCTGAGAGATAGGTACCTAATGTTGTTCACCCAAAAAAAGTGTCCCTCAACACCACTGCCACACTGCTCTAAGTACATACCCATGAATGCACACAGAACTCATATGCATGAACATGCTCTTGCATGGGAATCAGGCTCTGACTTCATCTTCATTTCTTGTTGGTCTGAGCAGTACCAATTTAACATTGGTTTGCCCTGGAAGCAAAGCATAGCTAATTGAGACTCAGAGACATTGTTTTCAGGAGGGGAGAAGTTCAAAATTCTGAGCTTCCTAGCCTTGCCACCCTGAGAGCTTTTGCAGAAGGTTAAGCTTTGTGTTCCTCTAAGGAACCTGGGCTCCTTATTGCTCTAGGCAGCTATGACCAGTCCCAGTGTGGACAGACTAATGCTTGTGTTTACAAAGATGATCTCACTCTTGAATCATCTCTTTGAGGTAAGCATGCGAAGTGGTGTGGTCTTTATGCAGATCTTGTCTAGGCTACAATAGTGGGTGGAACTCCCCGATCATGCCTAAAGACATTATTTAACAGCACACATTCTGATCCTCTGGCTCTTAAAATCTTTCCTTTCTTTCTTGAATGACCTCCCTGAGCCTTAAGATATATAGGGGTTGTGTTGTAGTTAGGCTAAATGGAGTTGGACACAATAGGGTCACTTATCCTTTACATTTTGACCAGGTTTGAGTCTCTGTGGTAACTTCTCCATCTGCTACAAAAAGAAGTTTCCTTGATGAGGTCTCTGAACTATAGTTAAATGTTGTATTGACTTAGATTTTGAAAATGGCAGTACTAGATTGTTCTCTAGGATCCATGTTCTGTCAAACCATTGGTAGTTGGCTATATTTACAGTACCATGCATGAATTCTTCCCTATTGAATGTAGCTTAATATATATAATATGTATATGCCACATTTACACAATTAGGAATGCATTATTAGGCTAGCAACTGTTGTGATTCACAAGCCTTACACTACTTTTCTCCCTTAGTACCTTGCCCAGTTTCTTCTGATACTATGAGAGTTTGCCCTCAAGAGGCGGCTTCTAAGCAGTACCTGCTAGAGTCCTCCAAGTTCTGTGTCTCTATCTACATGTCTTCAGCAACAGTGTCTTATCTTTAAGTTATGTGAGACCAACAAGAACAAAAGCAATAGTTTATATTGCTTAGAGGGTTTCTAATCTACAACTCAAAAGGTTTACCTTGCTTAGCGTTGGAGTTATTGTTAGTCTCTGGTTCCTGGAGGGGGATCATTATGAACTTGTATCACATAACTCAAACTACACACACACACACACACACACACACACACACACACACACACCTATGTTTTAAGAAAAACCATGAGATATTATTTCCCTATGCCTTTAACAAAAATCTTTAGTGTTACTTAGCTCTCTTTGCTCCTTTCCTCTCTGTATTACACTCCTTCCAAACTCAATCAAGCTCATTTAAGTATACTAATTTTGGTACCAAACCATCCATAACTAATAACATAGATCACCATGAGTGAGCTAGCTGCATTTGAGTCTAAAAATATGTTGTTTAACAAACATATGATCTGGCCCATTTGTTGTAGCTTGTAGATTTCACATCAATGGCATCACTGAAAAAGAAAGTATAAAAGAACCAAAGGAAAATATCATTTGAAGTAAAAATAAACAGGCTATACAAAATAAATATCAACAAAGCCACAGAAATGATAGTGTGGTGGTTTGAATAGGTATGGCCCCAATAGACTCATATTTTTGAATGCTTGATCCATACATAGGAATTGTTTTAGCTAGGGTTTCTATTGCTGTGAAGAGACACCACGACCATGGAAATTCTTGTACAATAAAATATTTAATTGAGGCTGGCTCACAGTTTCAAAATTTTAGTCTTTATCGTCATGACGAAACATGGTGGCATGCAGGCAGACATGTGCTGGAGAAGAAGCTGAGGGTTCTACTTCTTGATCTGCAGGCAACAAGAAGCAATCTGCCTCCACAGTGACATAATTCCTTCAAGAAGGCCACAACACACAAAAAAAATCCAACAAAGCAACACCTTCACATAGTGCCGCTCCCTATGGGTCAAGCATTCATACACATAAATCTATGGGTGCCAAACCAATTGAAACCGCCACAGAGGATGGCTATAATAGAAGATGTGACAAATAGGAAGTCATTACAATCCCCAGATTCTGTGGGAAAAGGAGCACTCAATTGAGGCGATATGCAGCAAAGTGAAAGAGACAAATAAATGACTAAGATAAATTTCTTGCTAATATTGAGTTCTCGGTAAATATTTTTATTGTGATAGTAGTATAATTATTTCAGGTATGTAATTTATATGTTGCATTCATTATTTTAACCATAAAAGATTACATCAGGAAAAGGAATAGAATGATTGAAGTTTAGTTGTTAAAAAAAGAAAAAAGAAAAACCAGAAACAAGCACAGGACTTGAGTCATAGTAGAGCATGGTTTCTCTAACCTTATTAAATGCATCTTGGAAGCTCAGTGTTGAGTACTGCTTTTCTGAAACTTGTTAATCTATTTAAATTGTATTTATAATGTGTTATAAAGGATGCATTGGTTTTACTAAATCTGTGAGCTTATCAGTGTCCTAATAGCTTCCACTATTCCTTAATTCGCTAGTAAGATTTATGATGCCTGTCCTACTTTGTTTTTCTATAGTGAGATAAAATAGACAAACACCAACTTGAAGAGGAAATGGTTTGTTTTATATTACAACTTCAGGGGTGCCTAATCCATCACTGAGAGATGTCAGGACAGGAACTCAAGCAGGAGCAGAAGCAGGAATCATAGAGAAATACTTTGTGCTCAGTTGATTCTCATGGCTTGCTCAGCCCGCTTTCTTATAAAACCCAAGACCAACTTCCTAAAATGACACCACCCACAGTGGTTTGGATCTTCTCACTGCAATCATAAATCAAGAGAATGACCTCACAGACTTGCTTGTAATCCACTCTGATGGAGATATTTTCTCAGTTGCGGTTCCCTCTTCCCAAATATCATAACTTGTGTCAATTTGACAAACTACCAACCAGGTAATGGCGCTGAATGCTACACAGAGTGTAAGATGAAGCTTACACTGCATCTGCATTTTAAAGTGGATGTAATTATTCATCTGTCTTTCAGTAGTGACAGAATCAGTCTCAAGTACATTCCACCCAGAGAAATAAGGCAAAATGAATCAAAGTAAGGCAGGTGTCTTAGGCTTCTATTATCGTGAAGATACACCGTGACCACGGCAGCTTTTATAACTGAAAACATTTAATTGGGGATAGCTTACAGTTCAGAGGTTTAGTCCATTATTGTCATGGTGGGAAATGATGGCATGCAGGCCAACATGGTGCTGGAGAAGGAGCTAAGAGTGCTACATATTGATCTGCAGTCCTCAGAATTAACTATGTCACTGGGCATAATTTAAGCATGTATGAGACCTCAAAGCCCACCCCCACATTTCTTCCAACAGGCCATACTTCCTAATAGTGTCACTCCCTATAAGGGTCATTTTCTTACAAACCACCACAGGACAAAGAAAGCATGCTGAGTAAGAGTACACCTAAAGCTATTTATATCAGCACCCAAATCCTGACTCACCCCTCTTTGTTCTGGTGATATGCCCCACTGCTGTTCTCCTCCCTAACTTGATGTGCATCTATCTCCTTGACACCAGAGAAAAAAAATCACAATAGGTAAAATGGCTATGCCTAATAATTCCCATAATATGAAAATTTTCTCAAAATCTTTCAGATAATTATGTCAACCTTGGTTAGCTATAGCTATAGAAAAAAGCAAAAGGCAATAATAACACATTTTCCTATAGTTCTTTACTTTTGATATGGACTGTCACTCAAGCCCATGCTGGCCTTAATACACAGTTATCTTTCTTCCTCAGTCACCTGGGTGCTGGCATTACAAATATGAAGCCCTCACCTGGTTTATAGGAAGCAAAAAAAAAATAGACAGCACAAGGGAAACATTGAGAATAAGATAAAAAAAGTTCAAGTTCCAGATAATTAAATTTTGGTATCCTCATCACCTGGGGATGCCTATAGCCATTGTCCAGGAAGTCTCTTTTGTCATGTAGTCTAATATATCATATTCTTTCCAACCTTGTTTCCCCTCGGTTATCCATGTATTATCAAACCATTGCATGAAAATACATAGTCCTAACTGGAGCTCCAATCTCAAGTTTAGTTTCCTAGATCATATAAAATTATTATCAAACTTTTTTTATGTTTTCCTCTTCTTAACCTCTTATATAAGTCAGTAGGTATAGCCATTTAGAACTGGCATAGAAAGGGTCCATTGCCACTTTCTGCCCTTGTTCTTGAGACTGGGCTGGTTAGAACTAAAAATCTCCCCATGGAAGCTGTTTTGGTAGACAAGAAGCTGAGAGTGCGGGTGAAAACTGAAAATATTGCACTAGAACAAGGTATTTGATAAGATTATAAATTGTTGATATTTTACATTCTTGGATAAAACTTCTATTTGTCTATCATATTGTATCTTTTTCATAGTTATAGCCCTCTGTATTTATTTTCATTATTTTGTATAGAAACTTTCCACAACTTTTACTTGTTTATAATTTTTCATATCTGTCTATTGGTTTAATGTGTATATAAAAAACTTAATATGACTAATGGCGCTCATTATAACTTTCTTATTCTTTAACAATCCGACTTCTATATTCCAGTGATGCTTATCTTTTTTTAACAAAAAGTAATGATCCACTGTCTTTTAAGTAAGGGCTTACTGTTTCAAGAAATGAACATTCTCCAAATAAGAGACTGACTCTCTTACTATGTATCCTCAGAGCATCTTGTACTTCCATTTACAGCTAGTACCATGGATCAATACTATTTGTTGGTAAAAGGAGGGAAACATCTATAAAGTTTATTCTTATCATTGTCTCTATGACTGTTTATTTTTCTATTTTCATTAACAGTCCGGTCATATCTATATATTTCCCCATAAACACCCTAGTCTTCTGCTTGTTCTTGTCCTCGTGTGTCAGGACAATGATAACTATATTCTTTTAAGAACATTTTTACCTTCAGTAGTTTTCATGGAATTTTGGACAAAAGGAAAAATTGGTTTAAGTGCCAAGAGGGTTACCACAAACAAACATATATATATATATATATGTATTTGACTAGACAAACAAGCTTCGATTACTTAGTATTAGAATTGCTTCAATAATATCAGGGGGATATGTTGAGTGGATTAGTTTCAGGACTCTGGTAAATTCGCCTTTGTTTCTCTGTAAAGTGACTCTAATTCAGGAAATTAAGCTTCCTCCTGTTGACTCAAACCATAATTCTCACCTCAAAGGGCATAAGAGAGAGTTTCTAATGCCATATTTGAATGAACATGATCCAGGAACAGAGATTTAGAGTACTCCAAGATGCATGTTCTGCTATAAAAGCAGTTTCATGGTGTTTTTCTGATAATGGAACAACAGATGTCATAAATAAAGGTGTTTTTCAAATACTCGGTGGAAACTTTAAGTTGGCAGTTGCAATGAAGTGGAAAGTTTACTGCTACATATCTCAGATGCTATCTGATGGCTCTTTGCCTTTTGGCCTGTGGAAGCTGGTTTTGTTCAGTTAATACAGTCTAAAAGGTTTATATCTACTAGTCACAATATATTAGGTTTGAGCCAAATGTGGGGAAACAATGACTATTTAGAGGGCTAATGATAAGCCAGAATTATTATAATTAGGACTTTCCGTATTGCAACCTCTGTACACCACTGAGGTTCTAATCAGGCAACAAGCCTTTGTAGACACCGATTCCTTACAGGAACTCTTGTTTATAGTATCTGTATCCCTGCTCTGAATGCGTAGATCATTTCCTCATTTTTGCAAATCCAGCTCTACTTGAAATGGGATAAAACTGTCATTTTTAATTTTAAATAGGATGGAAAATAGCTCCTGATATAAGACTTGGTAACCCCCCCCCATATACACTTGTACAAAATTGCAAAATGATTCTCCAAGACAATATAAATTACAAAATCTTTGTTAGCTCACTGACTTTAGTCTAATCCAGAATTTTTGTATAGAAGAAATATTTTTCAAAGTGTATTCTACCAGTAATCTCAATATCAAACTGGAAGACTTCTCCCTGAGACTGTTCAAAATACTGGTTCAGTCTTGCTGCAGTTAAAATAAGCAAAATTCTTTGTGGGTCATGTATTTGTGAAAAGTACTTGGGTGGTAACAGATGGACATTTAAAAGCAAGCGAAATGATAAAACTGCCTCTGACACCTTGTAAAACAAATTGTACAAAAAGCATGCCAGTTGTGGGAGAGAACATAAGCTTCTTATTCACTCAGAATTTCCTGAGATAAAGGGAGAAATGGACTTGGAACAAAATTTAATATGAATCTGAAAAGATAAGGCATTTGTCTACAAGGAAGTTTCTAAACAAGGAAGGTACAGAGAAAATAGAGTATGAATCCCTGCCTACCCTTGGCACAGACCACAGATTCGACAGGGTCTGTACTGGCCCCAAAGTTTTTCAAAGATAATTGTGCTCTTGCAGCATCTCTCTGTATAAATGCACTCTTCCTGCCCTATAGCAGCCTGCCTGGTCTGGGAACACCATAGGAATTGACCCTTTGAAGATATTTCTTTTAAAGAGGTTTGTTCTGTTTATACAAGTTTTTCTGAGTAAAGGTCGGCTTTAAGTGGTAATTGTTTTGTCAATGTTTCCATACTATGGAACAAAGTGTGTTCTACTTTTACTGTACATGTGGATAATGTTTTCATGCAGAGTTTTTCTGTGTTCCTTATAGGTATTAGGATGCCTTTAGTTTGGGATATTTGATATTTTATTTGCAAAACACAGGTTGACAAAGTAGCTATTTGTTTATTGCTGCAATAACTGTAAAGAACTAGTCAGCTGTTACTCAGCTTGACATTTTGATTTTTTTTTATCACACCTTACACATATATACATTATATTAGTCATCTAAACAATTCTTTTAGAGCTGGGCAGTGGTGGCACACGCCTTTAATCCCAGCAGTTAGAAGGCAGAAGCAGGCAGAACCAGGATGGTGTTCGAGGCCATCCTGGTCTGCAAGAGCTAGTTTCCCAGACAGGCTCCAAAGCTACAGAGAAACCCTGTCTTAAAAATAAATAAATAAATAAATAAATAAACCGAAAAGATCCGTCTCAGGCTTTTATTTATTTTCAGAATACAAAGCCCTATAAGTATATCTGTGCACATTAAGGTACAATAACCAAACCAAGGGGTACAGGAAATGGGAAGGGCTATACGGAGAAAAGGGAAGGGTCAAGTGATGTAATAAAATGTATCTTGAAAGTTTTAAAATAAAAATATCATATAAATAAACTTGACAGAAAAAAGTAGAGTGATATTTTTGGAAGTTATCATGATTCCATTTGTAATTTTTAAAATTTGATTTTACAGATCAGTTGTTGATACTTTTGGATGACTATTTCATTGTTGGGTTTATTAGGTATTAGAGAGTATCCATTATAGTAGCAACCACCACTATATGTATCCAGGAAGAAATTTCCAGAAAAAGTCATGTTTTAAGATCCAGATAAGCATGTTTGCTACCAATTTGATTCCTCATTGTGCTAAATGTGACTTTGGGCCCATTGTTTATATTTTAAAGGCATTAAGGAAGGTGCCTGAAAACCATGTCATATTGAGTTAATGTTTAGAGTACTTATCTTTCCTGTGTTCCATTTATCTCTTTTTATTCGGATAAATATTCATTATCATATTTATCATTAAGTCATTAGTATATGACAACCTTCGCCAGAAGCTTATGTTAAATTCAGAATTGCTATCTTAAGAGGCAAGAAAAAGTAAAGGATGTTTGTCTTCTGTGAACCACATATTTTTGTCCCACAAATGCTTACTTAACACATTCACATGACTGTAAACAAGGAGGAAAACAAATGCTTACCATCTGCACATGAAAACCTGTCCAATCATGGGAAATTGGAAATAATACATTTCAAAGATTCAATTGAAGAAATACTACAGAGGATTTGGAAGCAGGGTTAATACAACATCCAAAATAAAATAACAAAATAAAGCTAGCCCAAAATTCTTCCAAAATGCCTGAGCACAACAAAACAAAGTGGAAAAGTTCTTCTGAAGACTCTTAGGTGTATGTGCCATGCTTTGAAAGAAAATGGTTCTCAAAGGCTTACAGGGAGTAACACTATTAGATGTAGACTCATTGGAGTTGGTGTGACTTTGTTGGAGGAAGTGTGTCATAGGGGATGGGCTTTAAGGTCTCAGATGCTCACAGTCTTTTCCTATTTCCTTTGGATCTGGATATAGAACTCTAAGTTATCTCTCCAGCACTATGTATGCCTGTGTGTCATCATGCTTCCCACCATGATGACAGTGGACTAAATTTCTGAACTGTAAGCCAGTTCCAGTTAAATGCTTTCTTTTATAACAGTTGCCATGGCCATGGTGTCTCTTCACAGCAATAAAAATCCTAAGTAAGATGGGGGAGTTACATGTTGATTCAGAAGCAGAATATCATGAGGGGGGTAACAGTGGAAATATAATTTAATATATAATAAATAGAGTAAAAATGGAATTATTATTCATCTACCATAAGAGCCATCTTTCATAATTTAGTGTTTCCATCGTCCCAAAAGAAACGTTACAAATTACAGTCCTATTCTTGTTTTTCTCCTTCTATCCCATGCCGTCTACTAATCTTTCTTTTTCTATGAATATATCTGTTTTGAACATTACACAAAGTAGTCTGGTTAACTAAACTAGCCTTTAGTTTCTATTTACTTGGTTTATATAAAATGGTTTTAAGGTTCATGTATGTTGTAAACTCATCACTGCTGATTAAAATTTCATTGTACATGCATACACACCCCACACACTTTTATATGTCCTTTAGATCATGATTATTTATTCATTTCATATTTTGTTTCTAAGAGATTCTTCATGTGTGGGAAAGAGCCATTGCTATGTTTATACCATAAATAAAATATAATTGTCATTCTATTAGTGCACATGTCTTCTTTTCTGGAATAAGATTATATTTTCTCATTAAATAACTAATACTTGACAGCATAAGATGATTTTTATGATGTTCATGGATGCTGAAAGTCCATATAGTACATAACAGAAATGACTTGTCTGCTATGATCTGAGGTATCTAGAACTCCATGCCTAAAGTTTTGAAAACAGCTAGATAAAATTCTAAAAAACTACATATAGCTGTTTTGTCATTTGACATTCTCATTTCATAGGGTCTTGGAGTAACTACACTTCTTATACGATACTTCCTGATTGTGAGCAAAAGGTATTGTAGCAAAAAGAAAAAGTTGCCTGTTGTTTTATGATCTAGCCATAGAAAGTGCAGAGTATCACTTCTGTGATCTTGACTTCACTGAAAGCTTTTAAACTCATAGTGTAGACAAAACAAAAAGCTTCCATTTTTAAGTGTCAAAGAGTTTTGAGACTGATTTCAAAACCATCATAATACAAAGGTTTATTTTGTTATGGGTGTAAACTTGCATCTTGAAATTTATTAGTAATGATTAACAGAAGTGCTTCCTGGTTATGGATATTTCTTCTTAACTTTGGTTGTTGCTAACTGTTGATTAAAAGACATTGTAATAACTGTCATTTTAACAAGTGAGAATTTATATGTAGCAAACCATAGTCCTTATCCCCAGAAAAGAACATTCTGCTTCTCATTCCTTTGTTGTCATATTTCTATAGATAACTGTCACAACAGTTGCTTTAACTACTAAGCAAGGATTTATATATTTTTTCACTAAATCTTACTTTTCCTTCCCTGAGCCTCTAAATATATAAGCCAAATGAAATTCCTTTAACATATCCCAAGACTTCATTGATTGTTGATAAATTAAATATTTTTGATAAGTAATTTTGTCCAATCAAATTGATATTATATTTCATTAACTGTTTACATAAATATATACAAATACACACGTACATACACACACGCTAATGCACACAAATATGCACACAGAAAAACACATGATTCCTAAAGTATTATTTAAAAAAATCCAGAATATAACAAATGAGAATGAAAGTTTAACAGTGCATCAAAATACTGTGAGAATGGGAAAATAAGGTTTATTGGGCTGAAAAAAGAAATCATGAACAGCTTGTTGAAGAACGTAATTCACATAATGTATATTCACAATTTATGCTTACTGAATTTAGTAGTTAGCATAGAATTTCAAAATTATTATTTTCATATAATTTTAATTTTTTCATTCACCACCCACCCATATATACACTCTTTTTTTTTCTCTCTCATTAGAAAACAAACAGGAAACTAAAACAAAACAAATGAGAGAAGGACAAAACAAACAAACAGGAAAAAGAGCCAAAAAATAAACCACAATGAAAAGATACAGGTACATGGACACACACTTTTGCACACAGCAATATCATAAAAACAAAAAAAATGAATATATATATATATATATATATATATATGCAAAAGATCAGTGAGGTAAAACAAAGAACAAAAACAAAGAAGAAGAATTGCAAACAAAGCATTATGAGAGAAAAAATACACTCCAAAAATGCCATTGAATACATTTTGTGTTGACATCTACTGCTGGGATTGGGTCCTGTCTCTAAGGGGGGTTTGTATCCCCGGTAAGATTCCTTCAGATAAAATAAACACTTCCTCCGGTGGTAGGTCAACTGGCAAGAGCTCCTGGATGAGGGATGGGGTTTGGATCCACTTCCAGTCTCAGTGCTGCCATCCCATCCAATATGGACCTGTGCGTGCCCTGTGCATACTGACATGCATTAGTCCTGCGGTGTCCAGTAAACCTTGTTTCCTTGGTGTTCTCCATCCACTCTAGATTTTACAATCTCTCCACATTCACCTCTTCTGGGTTCTCTGACCCCAGGCAGGAGGAATTTGATGGAAATATTCCATTTAATACTGAGTGTTTTTTGGCTATTTGAACTTCTTCTGTTGAGAATTCTCTGTTCAGCTCAGTGCCCCATTTTATAATTGGGTTAATTAGCATTTTACGGTCTAGTTTCTTGAGATCTTTATATATTTTGGAGATCAGACCTTTGTCAGTTGTGGAGTTGGTGAAGATCTTCTCCCAGTCATTGGGTTGCCTTTGTGTCTTAGTGACAGTGTCCTTTGCTTTACAGAAGCTTCTCAGTCTCAGGAGGTCCCGTTTCTTCAATGAGGTTCTTAATGTCTGTGCTGCTGGGGTTATATGTAGGAAGTGGTCTCCTGTGCCCATGTATTGTAGAGTACTTCCCACTTTCTCTTCTATCAGGTTCAGTGTGTTTGGACTGATATTGAGGTCTTTAATCCATTTGGACTTGAGTTTTGTGCATGGTGATAGATATGGATCTATTTTCATTCTTCTACAGGTTGACATCCAGTTTTGCCAGCAAATTTGCTGAAGATGCTCTCTTTTTCCCATTGTATACTTTTAGCTCCTTTATCGAAAATCAGCTGTTCATAGGTTTGTGGGTTAATGTCAGGGTCTTCTATTCGATTCCATTGGTCGACTTCTCTGTTTTTATGCCGATACCAAGCTGTTTTCAATACTGTAGCTCTGTGGGAGAGTTTGAAGTCAGGGATGGTAATGGTTCCAGATGATCCTTCGTTGTATAAGATTGTTTTGGCTATCCTGGGTTTTTTGTTTTTCCATATAAAGTTGATTATTGTCTTCTCCAGATCTGTGAAGAATTTTAATGGGATTTTGATGGGGATTGCATTGAATCTATAGATTGCTTTTGGTAGAATTGCCATTTTTACTATGTTGATCCTCCCAATCCAGGAGCAAGGGAGATCCTTCCATTTTCTGGTGTCCTCTTCAATTTCTTTCTTCAAAGACTTAATGTTCTTGTCAAATAGATCTTTCACATCCTTGGTCAGAGTTACCCCAAGATATTTTATGCTATTTGTGACTATCGTGAAAGGTGATGCTTCTCTAATTTCCCTCTCTGTTTCCTTATCCTTAGTGTATACGAAGGCCACTGATTTTTTGGAGTTGATCTTGTATCCTGCCACATTACTAAAGGTGTTTATCAGCTGTAGGAGTTCTTTGGTAGAGTTTTTGGGGTCGCTTATGCATACTACCATATCATCTGCAAATAACGAGAGCTTAACTTCTTCTTTTCCGATACGAATCCCCTTGATCCCCTTATGTTGACTTATTGCTAAGGTCATGCTCAACTTCCTTAGCGATCAGGGAAATGCAAATCAAGACAACTTTGAGATACCATCTTACACCTGTCAGAATGGCTAAAATAAAAAACACCAATGATAACCTTTGTTGGAGAGGTTGTGGAGAAAGGGGTACACTCATCCATTGCTGGTGGGAATGCAAACTTGTGCAACCACTTTGGAAAGCAGTGTGGCGGTTTCTCAGGAAATTCGGGATCAACTTACACCTGGACCCAGCAATACCACTCTTGGGAATATAACCAAGAGAGGCCTTTTCATACAACAAAAGTATATGCTCTACTATGTTCATAGCAGCATTGTTTGTAATAGCCAGAACCTGGAAACAACTTAGATGCCCTTCAACGGAAAAAATGGATGAAGAAAGTATGGAATATATACATATTAGAGTACTACTCAGCAGTAAAAAACAAGGGCTTCTTGAATTTTGCATGCAAATGGATGGAAATAGAAAACACTATCCTGAGTGAGGTAAGCCAGACCCAAAAAGACGAGCATGGGATGTACTCAATCATATTTGGTTTCTAGCCATAAACCAAGGACATTGAGCCTATTATTAGTGATCCTAGAGAAGCTAAATAAGGAGAACCCAAAGAAAAACATATAGGCATCCTCCTGAATATTAACCTTCATCAGGCGATGAAAGGAGACAGAGGCCCACATTGGAGCACCGGACATAAATCTCAAGGTCCAAATCAGGAGCAGAAGGAAAGAGAGCACGAGCATGGAACTCAGGACCTCGAGGGGTGCACCCACACACTGAGACAATGGGGATGTTCTATTGGGAACTCACCAAGGCCTGCTGGCCTGGGTCTGAAAAAGCCTGGGATAAAACCAGACTCTCTGAACATAGCGGACAATGAGGACTACTGAGAACTCAAGAACAATGGCAATGGGTTTTTGATCCTACTGCACTTACTGGTTTTGTAGGAGCCTAGGCAGTTTGGATGCTCAACTTACTAGACCTGGATGGAGGTGGGGGTTCCTTGGACTTCCCACAGGGCAGGGAACCCTGATTGCTCTTCGGGCTGAGGAGGGAGGGGGACTTGATTGGGGGAGGGGGAGTTAAATGTGAGGCGGTGGCGGGGAAGAGACAGAAATCTTTAATAAATAAATAAATTAATTAAAAAAATACTGAGTGTTCCTAGGTCTCTCAATCTCTGTACATTGCCTAATTTTGGTTCTCTGTATTTTCACTCATTTCCTGAAGGAGGAACCTTCTCTGAAAAGGGTTGTGCTAGTAATAAAGCAGAATGTCATTGCAAGTCATTTTACTGCTATGTTTCTTTAGCAAAACAGAATTTTGTATCCTAGTTTGATGGGTGATCTGGTCTCTGGTTCTCAGCTACCTGAGCACTGTCAGGCATGGGTTCAGTCTAATGGTGTGAGCCTTAAACACAAATAGTAAAAACAAGAAATAATTTAGTACTATTTTTTAAATCTAATAATATTTTAATTGATAAATTACTTTCCTTTGAAATTTGCCGCACAAAGAATAAGTTCTTTTCTCAGATACCACTTTGTATAAGTAAGTCTTAAATGAGTTTTAAATGAGAATATCAGACACATGTTCAATGAAATATGATTATCTCATCCCAGCTGAATGCCCATTATCATGAACACAAAAAAATATAGCACAGATGTGGTGAACTACCATTGATATTGTTAAAATGCCCATTTGATTTTAATATTATTGATACCTTCAGCAAAACATTCTTCTAAAGAGTATTCCTTACACCACTAAAATAATGTCAAACAATGTCATTTAAAAATAGTATGAAGATGAGCTTCATAATCATAATCATCTCATCTCCTCCGAGTTATTTATAGTTGAATGTTATTTTTACCTCTGAGGGAATTAAATAATTTCTTTGGGAATTAAATGTACTGAGGAAGCAATAATCCTGTAAAGTAGGCTACTAAATTAGTTAGCATTAGCTTGCGTTTTATAGTTCAATATGGCACTCAAGAACTGAGCAATATACATATTTGAGGATATACATAACAACAGTAGCAGATAATACATAATGCTCTGGAAAATTTAGCCTATATATAAAATTAACTGATTGAAGCAAGTAAAGCCAAGTATCTTTAGAATTTTAAAGATTCAACAAATATTCTATGGAAAATACCATTTTATTAATTGATAATAGTTTACTAGCATATCACCTTGTTATTTAAAGCATTAACAATTTTTCTAAAATTGGCAGCATTAATACTAGCATTCTCATTTTGCCACAAAGCAAAAATAAAAATTTTTCTGTAAGGTCCTGAGTTCAATTCCCAGCAACCACACTCACAAGCATGCATAATGAGATCTGATGCCTTCTTCTGGCCTGCAGACATACCCGCACACAGAATACTGTATGCATAATAAATAAATAATTCTCAAAATAAAATTGCTTATTAAAAATCTTTTCTTTAAATCTGATAGTTAAGCAATAGAGAAAATACCATTTTGTTTTACAAACTTTGTAAACTGTTTGCAACAAAATTTAGAACTTTTGAATACTATGATTTAAAAGTTAGTGAAAAATTGGTAGAAAACTATGTAAAATAGAGAGTATAAGAAAAAAGATAATATATATTTTGCTAAGAAAATAATTGTTCAGGAATTTAAATTATCAGTTTCAGCAACTTAAGAGGTGGCAGGGGTGCAGAAACTGAAGCAAGGTCCTGGAGCAGTTTGCTGGCTTGCTCTCCATGGCTATCTCAGACTTCTTATAGCATTTAGTACCACCAGCCCAGAGATGGCACTGCTCACGGTGAGTTGGGCACTTCCACATCTATTATCACTCAAGAGAATACACCACGGGTTTGCCTAGAAGCCAATCTGTTGGGGCATTTTCTTAATTCAAGGATATCTCTTCCTATCTCTTCCCAGAAAAGTCCATCTTATGCCAAGTAGATGTAAACTAGTCAGCACACCTCTTTTGACCTCCCTTTCAAAATTAAAGGTAAAGTCACATGTGTATGTGCATATTCTTCAAGAAGTGTGTCCTTAAAGAAAAATAATGAAAAGTAGAAGTGTGTTCTTAACAAATGTTTTCACTGTAACACACACACACACACACACACACACACACACACCCTATATCTAGGAAGTGGGAAAGCAAGAAAATGGAAGAAAGGTAATCTAAGTGTACATAGGTAGATGGTAATACATAATACAAAATTTCATATATTTTAAAGTATCCCATATTGAAATGTGGCCACTCTGCACCATATATTGCTTTAAAAGTAGAAGATGTATGGACATGTAGATTTTAAAAATATGTGTAAACTGTCTATTAGTATTAAAATCCTATAAATCAGTCAATACATAAATGAATAAAGCAATGCATGCTTGAGCTGAAAAACATAAGACTGTCTTGCTTGGTTTTGTATATGCTGTTTAGTAGTTTCATATATAGGCAGTAAAGTTTCAAGGCAGTTTCAAAATCTATCAAGTACATGAATCCATTCAAGCACATGAATGTATTTTCATTTTGAAGTTTGTGTATACCGTTTCATCTTAAGAACCAATGAGCTAAATGTAGAACATACCAATATTTATGAGTATTTATTTATATATAATATATATATATATATATATATATATATATATATATATAGTAAAATCAAGTAGCTTCTATACAACATAAAGTTCTACCATCCAAGAACTAGATTTTTTGAGGTTATGTGTGTGGTATGCCTGCTTTCCCTTGACAATAGTCTTTTTGTTGTTGTGTCCACACAGAAGAAAGGGCATTCTCTCTCTCTCTCTCTCTCTCTCTCTCTCTCTCTCTCTCTCTCTCTCCTCTCATCTATCCCTGGCTAATATTAAATTCATGATTCTCCTGCCTTAGCCTTAAGGGTGTCCAGTGCATGGGGTATCTATTATACTGGTATTATTCCATTCTCAGGGGTCATGCTTTCAGTATCTAATCACTTCTTTAAGCCCTCACATTTTAGTGTTGATTTGGTGGTTAGGAATCTGGGGATTTTTAACATAAGAATTGGAGAGAGGTATATTCATTCTGCATCAGTGACCATTTCCTGTTCACAAACGGCATTATTTTCAAAATATTTGCTCACTGCATATAGTATTATCTCTATAGCACACGGAGGTTAATAATATCTCTTGAAGTAATATCTGGGGAACTCTCTAGCTATTAAGGGTTTCATTCCTCCTCATGCAGAAGCAATTTGATTCACTCAAAACCCAAATTAATGAGGATTTTCTTCTCGTCATTATTTCTTTTAATCAGAAATAGCTTCTTCTTTTTAAAATAATGCAAAGGCATCTGAAGAACAAAATAACTGTCAGAAAACAAACTCTCTTTCAAAATCTGAAGAAAATTAAGTAGAGGCATTTAAACTGACTAGTAGAAGAAGATTCTGCAGGTAGCATTGAACAGAATGATTAATGTCAATGAAAATATTGATATATATTCAACAAATAGGCATTTGATGGGTATTTAATGAGTCTGGTATGTAATAAGTAATACCTAAAATAAAGATAGTCAATTATGGTTCACAATAAAGTGATAATATGTTATAAATCATATCTTTTATGAAATTAATTGTACTGAGATGTTTGAAGAATGACACAGCAGTAAAATACTCAAACTACTAAGGGGACACAAAAATAGGGAAGTAAAAGCTAACTTGGCAAGTATGAACAGGTCACAAGGCACCATCTTAAAACATGCATAAAAGTCTCATCTAATTAGGAACTTCTTATTCCCTTTACACATCTCCATGTTGCTCATTCAAACTAGTTCACATTTTCAACTTTATTTCTAAAACAATGTAAAAAGATGAGGCACTAGCTAAGGAAGAAAAAGCAACAAAATTGTAACAACTGTGGTAGACAGGAAAAGGGGCCCATAGGATTGGTATAGAGTAATCAACATCCATCTAGCAGACTGTCAATGTTCCTTCTGATGTCCCATTTTGCAGGATGTTTTCTACTTGTAAGCACTGATACATATGAAACATATGTCTTCCCTGATACATATGAAACTATGGGAGAAGGTTATACATTGAAATGTTGAATTGATAGTGATTTTCTTTGGTTATTGATAGATGAGAATGTAAAAATAAAGCTGCTGAAATTTATCCTCCAAAAAGGACTAACGTGGTGGTCATTTTCAGAGGTCACAAGTATCTTTGAGTCCCAGCTTTCCATATTCAATACTTTCTCATTGTTGTGCCTTGTCTTGCTATCCCCCGCTTCTCAATCTTTCTACTTCCTTGTTGATGGTTTCTATGATCACTGAGACATTATTGTCCATAGATTTAAATTTTTACCACATATCTGATCCTGGACAATCCAATATAAGACATTAAGTAATTCACTACCTTTAAAAGAAATAATAGGGTTTTATGTTGTTGATTAAAGAGATACAGATCAGAGAATCATTCCTTAATAAATAATGCATTAACTTTTATTTGTTTAGGGATTGTTTTTAGTAAAAACATGGAAAAAGCCAGTTTCTGAATAGTTCATGAATGTTATCATGCTACCTGCATTTGGCATTCAAAGCCTGTATATAGGTTATGTTGGCTTCAGCGCTGTAATTTTGATAGCTTGTTAGCATTTCCGTGTGTATCTGTAAGATCCTGGCAGCAATCACCTACTTCCCGATCCACTTTGTTTCATTGTCTCTGTAGGACTTCTATCATTCATGCAATATCTCATTTGAATTGATACTCAAATCCCTTAATTCTGCTGTTGCCTGCTGACATCAGGGCCTTTTACATCTCTGTCGGTTATACTACAGATACTCTACACTAGATAGTTGCTACACTAGATAGGAACTTCACCTCAGTCCTGTATCCTGCACCACCAGCAACCTCTATGCCACTATCTGCTCCTTTTCCTACTCATTTTCATGGGATAGCAATAGAGCCATGCCATCTTTTTTGTCATATTGTGTTATAAGAAAGGAATAGAAAAAAAAACTCAGTCTCAAAAAATGAGAACGGTTTTAATAAGGCTACTGCAAACTTATACATGGATCTTGTTCCCCAAGAGTCAAATGTGATACCAAAGTAGCTGCTTTCTTGGGTTTTAATGCAAATTCCACATAGTACTGAACTTCTGCTATAAACACTTCAGCTGCTTGCTCTATAGGAAATCCTTTTAATCATGCCCACTGAAGCTGTTGCCAGTCCAAGAATAATAATATAAGCACTGTATTTTTATGTCCTAAAAATGTTTCAAAGGTCATTCTATTGTATTCACCTCCCCCGTTTCTCATTTTTTCCTTTTTCTTCTTTTTGCTCGATGTCTTCTTACTTCTGTTTGTTTCCTCTCATTCACATTACTATTGACGAAATAGGATCTTCTAAGTTGTGTTCATTGTATCCATATGGCACTACTGAACATGGCATTGTATTTACTATACTGATATTTATTGGGAATTAACAAGGAAACAGAAAATATTAACATGTCTATATTTGTGCTAAAAGTTAATCAAAACAACATTTATTGATAATTTAATATGGAGCTAATGCAATTTAAGATAGGTACGCAGTAATGAAAAAGGAGATTAAACAAGATGCTAAATCCGAACCTATTTTGTATCTGAAGAAAAATTTTAATTCTGAAAATTTTGGTGTCTAAGTTGTCCTCATTAGAACTTTCACAATTATTGAATGATCATATATTAAATGGAAATGAACTATGACAAATTTACTTACCCTTAGGTAGTTGAAGTTACATTAACAATGAATATGTCCAATCATTCCCAGATAAAAAAGACAAAATCATATGCCTTGTGGTCTATCATCATAATTTATCATCATCCTTATTTTCCACTTGTGTATCTTTATAAAACTGTGTTGATGCTCTTATGTGTCAACTGTCTTCACTTTTGACACAGATTTTTTAGTGTGTATGTAAATTTCAAAGTATAGTGAACATATATGTATTTTTAGTAGTATGTGCTGTGTGTAGTCATATATATATATATATACATACATACACACACACACACACACATATATATATATATATATATATATATATATATATATATATATTTCTAAGTTTGGTCCAATATAGCAGTATAATTGTTTTAAACCTCCTTAAAAATGCTATATAAATACATGTTCTAAGAACACTGATTTCTTTTTTTGGAAGAATGTCTTTTCAGAGATGTTATTAATCAATGGAGGACAACTGACAGACTATATACCATGTCATTATCATTCCCTTCTCACTCAGGTCTTAGGTTAAACTCCTTAGAATACTGTATAAAAGATTCATTGGTTCTAATACATTTTGTCATCTAGGATTACTTTTTACACTAACTCAACCATAGTGGAACTGATGCTGGCTGCTACTGAAGTAATATTGCCTTCAAGTATATCTAACACAGGAAATTAATTCTGATTTGTTAATAATGGATATGACTAATATCTGCTAAACAGTGTTGTAAGATGTGTTTTGTTTGAATAAAGTAATAAGTTTATAAAGTTTTCAACCTTATTGTATGAGTAAACAACTAATATTTTCCTACTATGAACCACCATATTTCCCTGGTAGTAAAACATTTTATTTGATATCTGTTATAGTCTAGTATTTTCTGAAGCTCAAGTGATAAACAGGGTAATTTGCACTATCTTTCTAAAAATAATTCTCATTTAAAATATGATAATTAAAATTATTGTCATTATAAATTACTCGCAAAAGCACTAATATAAGACCAAAGGCTAACTTTTTGTGCATAAAGAACAAATAAAGCATTAAATATTATCTGCAAATTAAGTAAAATGTAAGTATGAAATACAATACAATGTACCACATTAGTGTACTCAACAAAATTGTTTAAGAGAAATTGTGTTCTATGTAATGTAAATATAAACTATCTGCAGTTGTACATGGATTTAGAACAATGACATACTTTTACTTTCAGTAAATTTGTGTTATAAATCCACTGTGAGAACTTAATTATTCCACTGATTTTCTGTATTAAAACTTCACAAAACACTAACGTGTTAATTATAATCACACATTTTCCTTCATCTTTGCTAAGTTATCAGCATTTTCCAATTGCAAAAATATAGAAATCTGTTGTAAACAACCTGTTTTCATTATTTATTTTTCCAAATCACAAATTATTCAGTATATAAAATGCACCTGTAGTCTAAAATTTTATTGCCATAAATTATGCACCCACCCACTGAGACAGTGGAGCTGATCTATTGAGAGCTCACCAAGACCAGCTGGACTGTGACTGAAAAAGCATGGGATAAAACTGGACTCTCTGAACATGGCGAACAATGAGGGCTGATGAGACGCAAAGGACAATGGCACGGGGGTTTGATCCTACGTAATGTGCTGGCTTTGTGGGAGCCTAGCCAGTTTGGATGTTTACCTTCCTAGATATCTACGGAGGGGGGAGGTCCTAGGTCTTACCACAGGGCAGAAAACCCTGACTGCTCTTTGGACTGGAGAGGGAGGGGGAAAGGAGTGGGGGGAGGGGGAGAAAGGTGGGAGGAGGGGAGGAGGGGGAGAAGGTTGGGAGGAGGGGGAGGGAAATGGGAGGCTGGGAGGAGGTGGAAACTTGTTTTTTTGTTTTTTTTCTCCTTTTCTCAATAAAAAAAAATCAGAAAAATGTGGCCTTCTAAAGATGAACAACTACTAATCCAAGTAAATTTTCACACTTACAATGGCTTTCTTCTTTTCAAACATTACAGGCATGTTTTAACAGCTGAGGGATTTTAGACACAGATGTAAATGAGCCTGGAAATTATTAACAGTCAAGGTACATGTGTTAGTCCATTTTGTATTGCTATGAAAAATTACCATCTGTTGTATAAATTAAAAAGAAAATAAGTGTATTTTTTCAGAATTCGTGTAATGGAAAGTTCAAACAGCAATGCATCTAAAGCGTAAAAATGTTCTTCTGATTGTATCACCAAATTGTATATAGCATTTCATGCTTATGCAGAGGGAAGAAGGAAAAATGCTAGGAGAAGAGATGGGGAGAGACTAGGGGACAGAGAAGTATGACAAATAATGAAAGCAGAAGGAGATATGGCAGGGATTGTGCTGCTCTTTTATCATAATTCGTAGTTAGGAGATTTTATCCATTCTTTCAAGATCTACGTCATTCTAAGTGATCAATTTTAATCTTCTCTCGGCAACCACGTTCCTTCCAATCATTTTTCACTATGTCCCAGATCATAGTAGTTCCCCTAGCTTTCAATATCATTAAACTGAGAGCTACTCCTTTAGTCATGAACCTTTGGGGAACATGCTATATGTATACCATTCCATTTGTATATTCATATAATTCGAAAGTGACTCTAAATAATAAACAAGAGAACATGTCAATTGTAGAGCCATTATAACATGACTCACTCTTTATTATAAATAAAAAAAAAACAGGGCTCCTGAGAGTCTTCAACTGAGAAAGTACTTGCTTCACAATCCTGAAGACCTATATTCAATTCCTGAATCCAGTTGACTCAGATAAATGTAGAAGAACAGAATCATCTCCACAAAGCTCTCCTCTGACTTCTCCATGGATTTTGTGGCACATTTACCTACACAGACACATGATGAGCACATATACAATATTACAAACAAAAAATAAACTAACAGCAATCTATGTTCCATAGTCTGATATAACATGTGTGTGTTAACATTTCATTCTATAATTAACAGAGATTCATAACTTCTATAAGACAAGCATTGCCCATTGTTTTTTTGCCTTATCAGAATTTTCTAATGGACTTAAAATGTCAAAATGTTGATCAGAATATAAAGTGTTTTAGGCATGCTTAACATATGGCAATGAGTGCTCAATGAAAGTAGACTGGGTGATGCAGCTACACCATCAAGAACTTTTATTAGGTAGATAAAAAATTCAACACACACACACACATGCACACACGCACACACATATAGTTTCCTTATATACAAAACTTTTCTTATAACAAAACTTTCCTTATAAGAAGAAAACATGAGGCATAAAGTAAATAAGTAATTAAGTAAATGAGTATCTCCCATGCTCCCATGAAAGATAAAATAGAGCAATAATAAGAAAAGTCACAAACTAAGGAAACCAAACTAAAAATAAATAAATCTGAGATGGAATAACTTATGTTTACACTGGATTTTTGAAGAAGAGAGGTGAATTGCAATCTATTTTATTTTGTGTAGTTTCCTACATTTGTTATTATTACAAGTAATTTCATGAAAGAAGTTGTGTTATTTAAGAAATACATGAGGTTCAGTTATATGCACTTAAACAAAAGGAAGCATTGAAATAAAATGTCATATTTCCCTGTGGCATGCATGCTTATTGTATTTGGTATGCAGGATTTATATGCCATGGCATTTGGAGTCCACACAATAGATAAATAAATGTAACTCTGAAAGAAAGATTCAGCTGTACTCCTGTCACTGATTGAGATCATTGATGAACTCGAAGGAAAAGTCTATAAATGCATTTGTCTAACCTGAGTGGAACCCGGGGGAAACTGCCTATTTAGTAAAATAAATGAAAAAGATTTGTGTGGGGGTATGGTGCCAAAGGTTAGGTTAAAAGATTTATGAGGAAGTTTGTCAAAATGGAGAAAAGGTAATTGAGTCTTAATCCCATTACTTCGAATGTAGTCTGTGTATTCAAGCAGCTCTAACTCTACATTTGTGGGAATAACACCTAGAGTAAAACGATCAAAAACATCTGTAAGTTATGAATGCACCCAGCCCATATGCTGTATTTTAAATCCAGACTCATAGATTATTGGTGTATTTATCAGTCTTACCACATTTCTCAAAATTGTGACTTCTGAGTATTTATTACTTTTCTCTATTTGAGTATAATGAGAACTGATCAATAATATCTTTAAAAGATATTTTGCTTGTTTTTAATGGACATGTGGCCCATCATTCTGTTCCTTTAAAATAAATTGACTAAGCAATGTAGTAACCATATAAACTGTGGCATTTTTTTCCAGCCCTTGACTCATAAAAGGTAGTAAAACTTGCCCTACTATTTAAAAAGGTATTTAATAAAACATGCTATATTCTAGAAAAGATGAATAGATAAATTGGTTACAAGTAGGGTCTTGAGAAATGAGTGCTGATAATCCTGCAATCTTGACAA